>NC_135328.1:149262998-149525611 GCF_023851605.1 Tamandua tetradactyla
TGTTTCATAGTGCCTTGCATCTTAAAATTTTCCACTTAAGAAAATGTTGAATGAATGAGTAGTGTGGCCTTGAATGGAGTTTAACTCGTTTATTCTTTTCTCTATATCTTTGTTTTTCTGCCTTTTATAACTTGTGCCTCCTTTTGATAAACCTAAGTTTCCTCACATTCCTTCCAGCATTCACAAAAGGATAGGCCCACCCACTCCCACCTCCTTTGAAAGATACAAACTAGACTTCTACAAATCCTCAGCCATCAAGATTATTTAACTAAGTTCTACTTTCACGTGGTATGTTGTAAAAACAATAATTTTCCCCTTTTCCAAAAAAAAGAAAATTATAATCCTTAATAGAGTTTCAATTACAGCCTCATACCAATGCATATCCCCACTTGTATAACATTCATTCATTTTTGCCCCTGAATTACTGCTCTAAATAGAGCTGTGGAGTCCTGTTCTAGGTGGTAGTGAAGCTAGCATTAAATGTTTGGGTGAGGTGTCAAATCTTCTCCCCCTTTGCCAACTGTAGAAGAGAATTCTCCAGCTTCACTTTGTAGGACTCTTTTATAGGAAAGCTGTCAAAATGACATGTATTTGAATTTGAAATAATGTGGGGTAGCTTAGGTAGTGATCCTGGGTTGTGCTTTTATGATGACTTTCTCTCATAGAACTCTAAGCGCTGTAGACATTACTTTAGCAATGCCTCTGAGCGTTGTGGGAGTCAAGTGAAAATTGGGACCGGGACCATTACTCGCACTCTGTGGGGAGTTCCGTGGGACAGAGAGGCAAAGGATGGGCCTGCCCACTAGGGTCCCCTAAGAGTGTGTGTGTGTGCTTGAAGGATTGTGCTTTTGGGTTCGCTTAACCATGAATTTGTCATGTTAACGTGAGATATGGGAGTGGATACAACGTGCCATTTAGTTCTCTTTACCAAGCCAAGAAACACAGTACCTTAAATACCTTTTGGTCAGAAGAAAGTAGAGCAAATTTATAAAATGATTTTTCTTTTTAAAGGAATTCTGTAGATGTACATAGGAATGAAAATTCAATTTTCTGAAAGGAAGGTAAATTACATCTGGTCTCCAGAGGATGCCTCTTTTATATTCAGTGTGACCCATTTAGAAGAGGCCTTATTTAGAATTGGATTGCATTAAATGGGGATTGTTTTAAATTAGTCCTTTTCTATAGTCTGGAAATTGTTTTAAGCCTTTGAAAACAACTTGGCTTTGTGTGGTCAACCCTGCTTTTATGGATTGTTGTGGAGATTGGAAATGCAACTGTGAGCTGGCTGTGCGCGTCCAGGGTGGAGGGGCTTCTGCACAGTTGGGTGTCCTTTCTGCAGAGGCAAATTAGTGGTGAATATCAATGTGATCTTTGGCAATTTGATGCTTATGTGGTCCATTTAAAATATGATGTAGATAAAATAACCTCACTTTTGGGAGAATGATGATAACTTTTAAAAATCCCCTCTTTTCTCCCTTGTTCTGTACTCTGTATAAAAGAAAGTAATAAAAGTTGTTCTTAAACAAATCTCTTTAATTGACTCTGGTAGATTTTTAGGTGAAGACCCATCTTTAAAAGTCTATTAAATTTAAATTGCAAGAAATTACATATAAAAATGTGTGTAATAATAACAGACACTGAGGTATTTTTGAAAAAATGAATGAATACATGTTTGTGTTTGTATTGTTTATCCTTTAAATGGATAGATTTTGCTTTCTCAGTCAGAAACTTCTGAAATTTTCATTCATGCTTTTTTTGGTATGCTGTATGGCAGGGTCACATTTCATTCTTTTTCCATGTGATATCTTATTATTGCAGCACCATTTGTTGAATTTTCGGGGGAGGTAGGTGCATGGCTGGGAATCAAACCCTGGTCTCTCACATGGCAGGTGAGAATTATACCATTGAACTACCCTTGCACTCCCTGTTCATGCTTTTTAATTAGAAAAGAGTATGGAAATGTTGAAATGGCTGGCAGTAGGCAAATAGTCTAATAGTATGTAGTGCTGCTCTTTATCTGATATATATTTTGTAACATAGCTTAAAATTTAATCTCTGATGGTGACTTTTTGCTTTTACATTCTGGTTATTTTTTTAAGATAGTAAAAATCCTTCATGCCCTGTTCCCTAGATTTTTATATTGATTAATTTAGTAGAAGGGTATTGCTATCTGAGTATATTTAGCTTGAAGCTCTTTGAAGTTCTCTCAGGTTAAAGGGTGTAATGTAACTTCTTTGCTTTTCCTTCTTTATCTCTTTCTCCTTTCACCCATTTTAAAATAGCAGTGCTTTTCAAACTGTCAGAATTTCATGTTGTGACACCCTCCTCAGAAGTTATGACAGCAGGGTAATGACAGCAACTGCCTCCTGAGAATCAATCAGGCAATTAATTTTGTAAATGAAATGCTGATTATACAAAGCTTCACATGAGAGGCCCAGTGATTAAAATCAATTTAACAAATTGTTTCAGGTGGGACTTGATTAATAATTTGCCATAAATGCTAAGAAGATATGACCAGTATACCTTGTTGTTGCTATTACTATCTCACTGTATATAAAAATCTGCAGGTAAGATATATATTTATATTAGACTTCTGTCTCCAAGGGAGAGTATAATCACTTTTTTCCCAAAGGTCTTATTGTTCTTTGATTATCTACCTAGATAGACCTATGGAATGCATTGTTATATTTTTATATCATCCAAGTTCATATTTTTCTATATTCTCTTTTAAAAAAAGTTACTTTCTTACAAGACTTCTTTTTTTTCTATAGCGGGACTTTTTAGGCTTCTCTTATGTTCATATATATTATGAATCCTAAGGAGTGGCATGTATCTTATGCACATTTCCCGTTCTTAATTACAGTAGCAGTTCTAGACATATTTTGGTAAATATTGTTTTAAGAGTACTAGAAATGGCGATATTATAGCATGGAAATTAAAAATGCCTGTTTGGAGCATTATAATCTGAATCCAAGAAAATTCTCACTTGAAAGAGAAAGTTGGATGTCTTTCTGACATCCATATATCAAACATTTATTAAGTGTCTGTTACAAGCCAGGCACTTTATCGGGTATCATAGTTTTTATTACTTTTAATTCACACACCTAGGGCTTGCAGGGATGACTTATAATTTACACACCTAAGACTTGTGGGGACAGCTTGGAGAAGTAAGGGTTATGTACACCTGTGTTGTTGTTTTCTTAATTTAATTTTTCTTATTTAACATTTATACAAAGCAAAAAAAGAAAAAAGCAGTAGTTTTCAAAGCACTCTTCAACAAGTTACCCAACAGATCCCAGAGTTTGTTATGGGTTTCCATACCATCATTGCAGATTTCTTCCTTCTAGCTGCTCTAGAACATTGGACGCTAGAAGGAATAAATATTTTTTTTATCATCGCAATTGACTTTTTTTCTTTTTTTGTGGAAAATAATGTATACACAAAAAAGTAATAAATTTCAAAGGTGCACTTGGTTTTTAACTTTACTTTTTTTGTAAGAGAAAGTTGTAGGTTTATAGAAGAAGCATGCAAAACAATACAGAATTCATTTACACCATCCTTGAGTTTCTTTTTATTTTTGTTAAAGAAATAATAACAAAATGCTTGTTAACTATGTTGGGGATTTAAAGAAAAATAGAATGAACAACACATAATTTCTGCCCTTAAGGAACTCACTGTCTGATGAGTGAGACATATAAACAGAGAATTGCAGACAGTGTGATAAATGTTTAATATTTTTCTTAAATAAAAGAGTTGAGATATCTGGAGAAGCCCTGAGAAGGCAGACTATTTCTTCAGGTGATACTCTGTGGGGTTAGGAAGAGTTTCATCCGTTTACAAGTTAGCAAAAGGCATGCTGGGGGCAGGGGATTCTTGAAGGGGGTGCTATGCAGGGCCCAGACTTGAAAGGTTTGTACCACCTTAAGTAAGCCTGGATTGTTGGGATGTGACAGTAATGAATTTTTGAATTCTTTAGACCCTTCTCCCTAACCTTTTGTCCTCTAGGGTGGTTCATTGATAAGAACGTACCATGACAGTTGGAAGATCTGACAGCAGGGAGGAGGGATGATTGTAGAATCGTGGAGTGTTAGAATAGACAGTGATTTTGAAAGTTCAGTTTTTCTCTTCAATCTCCTCATTTTACATATATGAAAATGTGAGGCTCAGAAGAGTGAAATTACTGGGTGGTAATAATCTCTAACCCTTAACAGTGTGCCAGGCACTATTTCAAGTGTTTTCTATCCAGTGGTTCATTTTAATAATTATGACAATGTTATGAGGTAGGTTACCTTGTTAACCTAACTTTACATGGGAGAAAACTGAGGGTCTGGGAAGTTATGTGCTCTGCCCAAGATCACCTGTGCTCCAGGCCCTACTCCTCACCACAGCCCTAAGGCTTCCTGCTCTTATCCGAGAGCTCAGTCTACAGATCACACATCCGAACTCTTTAAGTAGTTGACTATCTGAATCTCCCACTTTCTTGAATTGAAGTTTTATCAACAACAGTTTGGGATAATTCACTTTTTAATTCATAGTGAATTTTTAAAATCCCTGATTTCCATATAGGTAGTTGCCTTCACTACCTTAATCCAAAGAACCTGAGCCCCTTCCCCCACATTGCTAAGGGAGCAGATATATTTGTTTCACCTTCCCTTCTTAAGGGGTGGGGGAGGCAGAGGCATATGAAAAGTGCTGGTAGGTGTAAAAAGTATGTTTTGAGACTTATGAAGACAAATAAGAGAGAATTTTAGTTAAATGATGGCATATTTCACATCCTTAAGGTCTGGTGTGAGATGTTTAAAAAAACAGCAAAAAACTTGAAGGAAGTAGCATCATATCTTTTTTTTTTAAATAATTTTTTTGAGATATCTTCACACACATACAGTCTATCCAAAGTATATAGTCAGTCACTCACAGTACCATCACATAGTTGTGTATTCATCACCATGATCATTCTTAGAACATTTGCATCACTCCAGAAAAAGAAATTAAAAAAACCTCATACATTCCAAAGCCCTTACCCATTCCTCTTGTCAATGACCAGTATTTCAGTCTACCCCATTTTATTTTTATCCTACTTGCCCCATTATTTATTTTTTGTCCTTATTTTTTTTACTCAACTTTTCATACCCTGGATAAAAGGAGCACCAGACACAAGGTTTTCACAATCACACAGTCACATTGTAAAAGTTATGTAGTTAATACAATTGTCTTCAAGAATCAGAGCTACTGGAACACAGTTCAACAGTTTCAGTTCTTCCCTCTCGCCACTCGAATGCACTATAAACTAAAAAGGGATATCTATATGATGTGTAAAGATAACCTCCAGCTTAATCTTGTGACTGTTTGAATTCTCTCAGCCACTGAAATATTATTTTGTCTCAGTTCTCTCTTTCCTCTTGAGATTTACACCACTGGAAGTCATGTCCCACATGGGGGGGGAGCAGTGAGCTAACCTACTCAGTTGGCATAGAGAGGCCACATCTGAGCAACTAAAGAGGTTCTCAGGGATGACTCTTAGGCATTATTGTAAGTAGGCTTAGCTTCTCCTTTGTAGGAATAAGTTTCATAGGGGTGAAATTCGAGATTGAGGGTTTAGCCTATTCTATTGAATTGGTTGTCCGCATTGCTTGTGAGAATATCAGAAATTTGTCACATGGGGAAGTTTAATATTTCCTCTTTTCGCCCTAGAACCCTAAGAGGACTTTGCAAATACTTTTTTATTCTCTGCCCAGACTACTCTGGGATCTATTGTGGCATCACACTAACCTGGACAAACCAACAAGATCTCTCATGTGCGATTCAGGATTCCATGAGTGTTTGAATAAACTGGCATACAAGTTAAATTAGATAATGCACTACCCAAACTATAAATTTTGCACTAAATAAACATCTCTTCCTTTCGTCTCACACAGAAGTTGAGGTTTGAAAATATGGATGGACAGTATTATCCTTTACCCTGTATTCTGATTTACTTTAGTCCTATCCAGATCAGCTTGATGTATATCTCTAGTTGAAGTCTGATCACTTTTTCAACTTTTTAAACAGTTGTTGTATGGGGTAGTGCTGACTTGCATAGCTTCAGAGCTCTTAACTCAGAATCTGAGGTGTCACATAAATACCCACAATTTCAGGGAATGACCAGGTTATACACAAATAGCTCACTATCCCAGAATTTAGAAATAAGTTACAACTCTGAAATAGATGTGACTGCTGTAAGAGCTTATAATCTAGGACCCTTTACAGTAGTACACAACCTGAAAACCTAGGCTCTCGACTTCAATTCTCTGAGTTTGTATATTTTAATTAGTCCATATGAGTGAGGCATGATAATATTTGTCTTTTTGTTTCTGACATTTCATTCATCATACTGTCCTCAAGGCTCATCACCTAGTTGCATGACTCACAACTTCATTCTTTTCTTGCAGCTGCTCAGTAGTCCTGTATGTGTACACCACAGTTCCCCCTTCCATTCCTCAGACTTTGTACCCTTAGGCCACCTCCATCCATTGGGAATTGTGAGCACTGCCACCATAAACACCAATGCGCAAATGTCCATTCCTGTCCCCATTCTTGGTTCCTCCAGGTATATACTGAGCAACAGGGTTGCAGGATCTTATGGTAACCCAACCCCTAACCTCCTGTGGAACCAACACACTGCCCTCCCTACCAACAATGAATAGGCACATCACTTTTTCCACATTTTCTCTAGCACTTGCTTCTCTCTGTTCATTTTAAAAGTTTTATTCACATAGCATACAATCCAACCTAAGTAAAAAATCAATGGTTCCTGGTATAATCACAAAGCCATGCCTTTGCCACTGTAACCTATATGAAGATATTTCCTTTTCTTCCACAGACAATCCCATATCCCTCCCCAGTATCCCCCATTTGTTGACATTTGGTTTTGACAGAATGCCTTTGTTACGTTCACTGGAAGCATATTACAGTGTTACTGTTGACTGTTGACCCTAGCTTGCATTGACTGTATTTTTCCTGTATACTGTCCCAGTTTCAACACCTTGCAGTGTTGACCTTCATTTGTTCTCCCTCATGCAAAAACATTCTTATATTTGTACTTTTAATCACCATCATTGTCCACTCTAGTCATCCCTAAGTTAGATCATCTCAGTCTTTATCCTCTCTCTTTCCTTCTGGTGTCATATGTACCCCCAGCCCTTCTCCCTCAACCATACTCAAATTCAGCTTCAGTCATTGTACTTATATTATTGTGCTACCATCAGAAAGTATTGTGCTATCCATTTCTGAATTTTTGCAGTTAGTCCTGTTGCACATTCCGTACTCCTTAAGCACCAAATGCCCAGTCTGTACCCTCCTTCTTCCTCCTGATAACCTGTGTTCTTACTTTAACTCGCAAAGTTCACTCATTAATGTTAGTTCATATTAGTGAGACCAAACAGTATTTGTCCTTTTGTTTTTGGCTAATTTCAGCATAGTATCCTCAAGTTTTATCCATGTTGTTACATGATTCCTGACTTTATTGTGGCAGTTCTATACTTAGCTTCCTGAGGAATTGCCAAATTGCCTTCCAGAGTGGTGTACCATTTTACATTCCCACCAACAGTGGGTAAGTGTGCCTCTTTCTCCAGGTCCTCTCCAGCACTTGTCTTTTTTTTTTTAATAGTGGCTATTCTAGTGGGTGTGAGATGATATGTCAGGGTAGTTTTTAGTTGCATTTCCCTAATAGCCAGTGGTGTTGAGCATCTTTTCATATGCTTTCTAGCTATTTGTATTTCCTCTTCTTAGAAGTGTCTGTTCATGTCTTTTACCCATTTTTTAATTGGGTTGTTTGTCTTTTTGTTGTTGAGTTGTAATCTTTTTATATATTCTGGATACTAAACCTTATCTGGTAGGTGTTTTCAAATATTGTCTCCCATTGCATAGGCTGCCTTTTTTACTTTCCTGAGAAAGTTCTTTGATGCACAAAAGTGTTTGATTTTGAGGAGATCCCATTTATTTATTACTTTTTTCATTGCTCGTGTTTTGGGTGTAAGGTCTAGGAAACCACCTTCTCCAACAAGATTTATAAGATGTTTCCTTACATTTTCTTCTAAAGGTTTTATGGTCTTCGCTCTGATGTTTAGGTCTTTGATTTATTTTGAGTTAATTTTTGTATAGGGTGTCAGAATTGGATCATCTTTCATTCTTTTGCATATGGACATCCAGTTCTCCAAGCACCATTTATTGAAGAGGCTACTTTGTCCCAGCTAAGTTAGCTTGACTGCCTTATCAAAGATCAATTAACTATAGATGAGATGATATATTTCAGAACACTCAGTTTGATTCCATTGGTCAATATGTCTTTCTTTATGCCAGTACCATGCTATTTTGACCACTGTAGCTTTGTAATATTCTTTAAATCAGGTAGTATGAGACCTCTCACTTCGTTTTTCTTTCTCAAAGTATTTTTTGCTATTCAGAGCACCCTACCCTTCCAAATAAATTTAGTTATTGGTTTTTCTATTTCTGCAAAGTAAGTTCTTGGGATTTTAATTGGTATTGTATTGAATCCGTAAATCAGTTTGGGTAGAATTGACGTCATAACTGTATTTAGTCTTCCAATCAATGAACACGGTATGCCTTTCCATTTATTTAGGTCTTCATGATTTCTTTTAGCAATTTCTTGTAGTTTTCTTTGCACAGGTCTTTTATGTCCTTAGTTAAATTTATTCCTAAATATTTGATTCTTTTGGTTGCTATTGTGAATGGAATTTTTTTCTTGATTTTCTCCTCAGATTGCTCATTACTAGTGTATAGAGACACTAGTAATTTTTGGATATTGATCTTGTACCTACCACTTTGCTGTACTCATTTATTGGCTCTAGTAGCTTTGCTGTAGATTTTTCAGCATTTTCACATATAATATCATGTCATCTGCAAACAGTGAGAGTTTTACTTCTTCCCTTCCAATTTGGATGCCTCTTATTTCTTTTTCTTGCCTAATTGCTCTGACTAGAACTTCCAGCACAATGTTGAATAACAGTGGTAACAGGGGCATCCTTGCCTTTTTCCTGATCTTAGGGAGAAAGCTTTCAGTCTTTCCCCATTGAGGGTGATGTTAGCTATGGGCTTTTCATATATTCCCTTTATCATAGTGAAGAAATTCCCTTCTATTTCTATCCTTTGGAGTGTTTTCATGAAGAAAGGATGTTGAATTTTGTCAAATGTTCTTTTCTGCATCAGTTGAGATGATCATATGGTTTTTCCTCTTTGAATTATTGATATGGTGTATTACATTAATTGATTATATTGTGTTGACGCCATCTGGTCCTGGACTTTTTGTTTTGGGGAACTTCTTGATGACTGATTCAATCTCTTTACTTGTGATTGGTGTTGAGGTCGTCTATTTTTTTTCATGTCAGTGTTGGTTTTTCATGCCTTTCTAGGAAGTTGTCCATTTCCTCTACGTTGTTTAATTTATGCATGTAGTTGCTCATAGTATTCGTCTATTACCTCCTTCATATCTTGACTGAGAATCTAAAAATGTGATCTGTGGGAAAGGCTAGCTATCAAAGCAGGATTTTAACATGAAAAATCTGCTTTTTATGGATGTGCACACTTCCTAAGAACTTAAAAAATATATATTTAAAACTTATATTCGACAGGTGCTTTACCAAGTTCAGTACTAAAAGTATGGCAGCACAAACTTCATTCTACACCTCTGATTATACCTTCTCACATATACCTCTCTTTTCTATTTGTGTTCCCTTTCTCCTAATTTTTACTATTCCAGTTCTGCATATTTCTTTTTCCTGTATTTTTCCTCCCTTCACACTGTGTGTTAAACCTGCCCGTGGCACCATTGATGTGGCTCAGTCATTGGTGATGTTCTTGGTTCTGAATTGAGGCACAGTAATTATTTTGGTTTTTAGTTTATTCTTGTCTTCATTTGCTCTTTTTTTTTTTTTTACTTTTTATTTTGAAATAATTTCAAACTTATAGGAAAGTTTGTGAGAAATAGTACATTGACATCCCATAGACCATTTACTCTGATATACCAGTTCTTAAGCTGTTGCTCCATTTACTTTATTTTTCTATCTCATCTGTCAATCATCTATCTGCAGTGCTGTTTCTCAGAATCATTTGAGAGTAAGTTGCATACATCCTGCCCCTTTACTCCTTAATATTTCAGAATGATTTTCTAGGAATAAGGATTTTCTTTTACAGTTATCTTTTGCAGTTTTCGCTGTCAGGAAATTTAAATTTGATCCAGAACTTTAACCTACAGTCCATATTCTAGTTTTGTCCATTGTCTCTTACAGCAGTTTTCTTTGCTTTAGAGCAGGAATTCTGTCCAGAATTATATAGTATATTTAGTTGCCCTGTCTTTTTCGTTGTATATGAATCGACTATTCATTATTCCTGTTAAATTTTTTCTTTGGATCAGCCACTGTTACAGTAAGAGCCAATATATACTTTCATTTAACTATAATTCTGATAAATTAGATTTAGTGGGGTCATATCTCTGAAAATCAGCTTTTTAAAGCAGGGGCGGGCAACAGCCTAGGTATCAGTACTGCAACACTCTTGGTCCAAAGATAAGTAAGTTAGTTGGCAACTTTTATGATATTTTTATTAGCATTTTCATTAATGCAATTTTAAAGTTGTTATAAACAATTACTAAAATAGTTAGGAAGAGGCTTGATGACAACCATGGAGCTTGCTGGGAAAATCAGTGACTACTCTGTGTCTTTAGATACTTTTAATATGTCTTTGGAATTGTCTATCTATGCAAATCAAATGCTAAATATCTTTAGCATGATTGTCTTTGACAGCAGTATTGATATCTTCACTTTAAAGATGAGGAAATTGAGGCTTAGTGATTCGAACAACTGACCCAACATTTCATGAGTAGTAAGTAACAGGAGAGGGATGTGAACCCAGGTCCTATACTGAACTTTATCAAATTGGTTTCTACTTGTTTGTAAAATTTGATATTTGATAGTGGCTGCCTGACTCCAGAGGGTGAAAGATTCTGCGGCTTACTGGACTTGTGGAAACGAATGCTCAGACTGATTAGCAGTTGCTGCCTTCTGTACAAGATGGAGAGGTGGGGGGGGGGGAGGGTCTCTGGGTCTGATACTGATTATTCTGTACTGATACTGCCGTTCAGTCATGGTAGTGATAAATCTATCCTTAGTCAAAGCCTGTCATGTGCCAAGAACTTGAGCTGTGTTTCCTGCTTCTCTGGCACCTCTGCCCTAGTCGTGGTGGTCTTCTTCTTGGAGAGGTGGGTTACCTGAGGTGCAGAGAGTTGAAACGGTGACTTGCTCAGTATCATCAAGCTGAAAGTGGTGGCGTTGATATTTGACATGTTCTCTAAATCTTCCCATCTTGATTTAATTTTGAATTTATATATTAATTATATATATTTTTTCTTTCTTAAGTAAGAGTCTGCTGCTAGTGGCACATGGAGATGGACAGCCTTGCATACTTAAAGATGAACATCTTAGAAAGTGTTAAAGCCGTGATAAAAGCTTTATAATTTTGCAGAGACAAGAATAACAAATTTGAGGAAAATGGAAATGCATTCCGTTACTATTTTGATACTCCTTGTAGGTTTAATTTACTCTAGAAATAAAAAGATATTCTTTGATTTGCTCATAAAATTCTTATGTTTGCTACTTTAAATTTGAAAGTATGGTTTACTTAGATTTATTAAATTGATTTGTAAGCTGCAGAACTTAGGGGGGGAATTAAGCAAATGTTATTTTTTACTAATTTTTAGAAATCAGGCAAAATGTTTGGCACCAAAATATCCTGTTTTCTGGACTTATTCCATAGTGCCTATATGATAGCTGTGAATAGGTTTACTGCTTATCATACCCACTTCACTATTTCTCTTCCTGTGGGCACTCTTGTTGGGGAGACCTTTATCAAGTAGTCACACAAATAAATGTTGTAGACTTTTTATTAATGCTATGAAGAAAAAGTACATTGTGTTCTGAGGGATTCCTGCCTGAGTCTTGAGTCTGGTGGTCAGGAAGGGCTTCTTTCAGAACATGAGTTGAGCTAGGTCCTGAAGGAAAGCAGAGTTCATTAAAGGTGGAGGGAATAGCGTGTTTGAAGGTCCAGCGGTGGGAAGGTGCATGGGTTTTCTCTAATCCCCATGGAAGCTGTATGGTTGGATGCGGGAGATTTCCTCTTGGCAGTATTGGTGGGTCCAATTGACTAGACTTGGGAGGGGCTGGCTGTGGTGGAGGAGGAAGGAATCGTGATGTATCCCTGAATCTGTTGTGTACATCTGGAGGGACAAGGTCCCTTTCACAGAGATCAGAGACAGGTGGGAAGGATCCTGTGGTCATCTAAGCAGGAATTTTGGGTGACAGTCAGATATGGAGTTCTGGGGCATAGAGAAACAACCAGGTGAGACACGTTTGGGAGACGCAGGCCTTGGGAGTTGATGGAAGCCGTAACTGGGGTCTAGTACCTCCTCCTTCCTTAAGAGGTGAGTTTCAGTCTCTGCAGTTAAGCGAATCACTTCATTTAACTCTTCAGTTTTATTTTTTAATACTTAAATCGTGTAGCTCTTTGATGAACCTCAGTCCCTTGTGTTGAGAAGCCTGAATGGGACACTTGTGGTGCATTAGGGAGGGTTTGTGTGGTTTGCCATAGAATGAGTTGACTGGCGTGATTCCTTCGTATGTGGTTCCAGTTAGACTATCTCTCACATCAAAAAAACAGAACAAAACAAAACACAGCTCTGAGCTCCATTTGCAGACTCCTTCCATCCTCTGTTTTATTTACCTATAAGTTCTCCTTTCCCACCTGCCATTTCTTCTGTTGGATTTTCTGCCATTTGTAGTATGTTGCAGTTATCTTTAATGACCTTCCCTTCTCTGTGTGAGAATATTTCCTGTCTTAAAGTATGCCGATGGCTTCTTCCCACTTTCATCCCTGTATTAAACTGCCTTCATGAACATTTTCTCTTCATGTTCCTGATAACAGGGTGACAGCCCAAGCCTTGACCCTTGTGGAATATGCTGCATGTCCCTTCACTATCCTTGTCCTCCTTCACATATCCTTTCCTGACCCTGTTAATTTTCTAAGGCACGCACTCCTTTCAATAATTTCAGCTTTTTTACAAAACACAATTTATGTGTAGTTATGGAAAATGAAGATTTGTCTGCCTTGATGCATGACTTTTTACCACATGTGCTTATATTGCCATCAAGAGGCCTAGCTTACATTCTAGTCAGAGCCTACTGTGTAACTGGCCGTATAGCTTTGAGTAAGTCATTCCTTTCTCAACTCAGGAGTTGCTGGTCATGTTAGGCAGGCATTGGACTAATTGCTAGGGATACAAAGATGAGTGAAACAAAAGTTCCACCTTTAATTAACAGTCTGCTGGGAGACAGGAAAAGAAATAGATTAAAATATTGAATCATTTTGCTCTGACTGATTTGTTAAGAGAACAAGGAGAAAACATTTTTGAAGTTCTTACTCTGATAAATCATATGGTATCTCACTCCCCCAGCAGAACTGAGGTATAGTTATGAATATACTCTTATTAAATCGTGGTCTAGTTCACAGCTGGTATAGCCAGAATTCAAACCCTGTCTAATTCTAAACTCCCTTCCTATGCCCTTCTGTCTCAGTTGCTAAACTTTGAACTATTTATTTTGCATATTAGAAAAGATGGAGGAATTTGAAGCAGGTATTTTCTCACAAAGACAGACATTGCCTGGTGCTTACCTAACAGGAGTCAGTTAGAGGAGTGCTGCAGACCAGTGGAAAGTACTTTCCTAAGGTTTTCCACAGAGATCTTCCTCCAAGAATGCGGGTATCTTTATGATGTCTCTGGTGGTTAGCTTAAGGCTCTCTCTTCTGCCTTGACCTCTTCAATATTTTTATCAGTGATGTTCATGGAAACATGAATGAAATGGTATACTATTTTAACTGGTGATTGGCATCAAGCTAGGAAGCGCGTTCAATATATTGGGTGTCAGAATTAGGATTTGAAAAAAATGTCATCGGACTAGAATGGTGACTGGAAGAAAGCAAAGATAAAGCCATGAGATTCAGACAGCCAGCTGGGTGATAGGAGATGGGGGAGGTGTGGTTTAATCATAGTTAATGTGGGGATGAATCCAGAGCATGATGTGGCTGCCAGAAGAGGAACTAGATCTTAAGCTCTGTTAATAAAAATATAGGGTCTGGCAAAAAGGAAGAAGTACCTCACCAAAATACCTTTTGTGTTAAGGGCATTAAGAATCAGTATAGTTCACTCAGAAAAGGAAAATTAGATATAGCTACCTTCAAATATTCTGCCAAAGGATTGTAGTAGCCCCAATCAGTGCAAATTATAAGGAACAGGTTTTTCCTGTACAGGAGGAAGAAATTCCTAGCATTCATCATTGTAGCTACCTTTACAGGACTCAAACATAACATGAAGTAAAGGTCTTTGAGGTTCTTTTCGTTTCTAAAGATTCTGTGTTTTGTTGTGAATCCTTGTCAGGGTATGTTAAGAAGTGTCATCAAATGAGAGTGTTTTCTTAAAGTGCTTTGGAAATGCATGGCATGTGTTGGTCATTATTTGATAATGCAGGTTAGGGTATTTGGATGGGTTTCTAGAGGGGCTTTTATTAACCCCTGATACCATAGGCTAAATTTGATATGTATATACATTATGCTGCTTTTGTTCAGAGCATCCCTAAGAATCAAGAACCACTGCTGTAGGTTGTTACTTTTTTTCTGTAGTATTACGGAAGTTACTTTATGCATAGTTATCAATATATTAAGATTTTATGACTAATATTAATAATTCTGAAAAAAATGAGGATCTAACGGCTTTTTAAACTTGAAATGAAATTTTAAATGTAGTCAGGGAAAAATATTGGGTGTTTTCTACTTCAGACTGGGTAATGATAATAAATATGTGGAAACAAGCAAACAAACAAAACTTCTTAATTTAAAATTACATATCAAAACATTAATTTCAGAGATAAACTATTCTAATAAAATTTTCCTATGATCCCATTTTTAAGAAATACAGAGAAATAATCCTCTGTGCTGGTTTGAAAGGAAGTATGCCCCCTAGAAAAGCCATATTTTAATCAAAATCCCATTTCATAAAGGTAGAATAATCCCTATTCAATACTGTATGTTTGAAACTGTAATCAGATCATATCCCTGGATGATGTAATTTAGTCAAGAGTGGTTGTTAAACTGAATTAGGTGACGACATGTCTCCACCCATTTGGGTGGGTCTTGATTGGTTTATTTTGAAGTCTTATAAAAGAGGAAGCATTTTGGAGAATGAGAGATTCAGAGAGAGCAGCACCACAAAGCAGAGAGTCCATGAGCCAGTGACCTTTGAAGATGAAAAAGGAAAACGCCTCCCGGGGAGCTTCATGAAACCAGAAGCCAGGAGAGAAAGCTAGCAGATGATGCCATGTTTGCCATGTGCCCTGCCACTTGAGAAAGAAACGGTGAACTTCATTGGCCTTCTTGAACCAAGGTATCTTTCCCTGGATGCCTTAGATTGGACATTTCTATAGATTTGTTGTAATTGGGACATTTTCTCGGCCTTAGAACTGTAAGCTAAAAACTTATTAAATTCCCCTTTTAAAAAGCCATTCCATTTCTGGTGTATTGCATTCTGGCAACTAGCAGACTAGAACATCCTCTGTCCGATTTTCTTCTCTTCCCTTGTCTCTTGGGGAAGTGGCTCTCATACTGAGGTGAATATCCTTCTAGATTTCCTTCCTGTTTCCAAAAATAGGTAGTTTATGAAGCAGAGAGAGAGAGATAATTAAAAAAAAAAAAAGGTGTTGTGCATTTCTTTGCAGCTTGCCTTAAAAAACAGAAACAAACAAAAAACCTGACAACAGGCATCTTCCAATTGGAATAGGAATATTTTGATTTGGGTGTCTTTCCAACATTCTCTCCCCCCCCCCCCCTCCCCCCCAGTTTCTAACCAGCGTGGTGTCATGGGCAGAGGGCAGCAAGAATTGAATGGTTCTTAGAGCCATCAAAAAACAGCCTTTTCTGCTTTGTCTAGTGTCTTTGAAATCCATTTCTCGATCCTTCCTAAACCACTGTAGAATGTGGCAACTATTCCTTATTGACAAAAGAAGATTTTTTTTTTTTAACCAATGTATTGGTACTTCATTTGATGTTCTGATATATTAGTTCAACTCTGAATAAACAGGTACTAACTTGTCATTAGTACACATAACACGAAATGGTTGGAGGGTGTTGGTTGCTTTTGTCTTACTCCAGCCTGGTGCTCACCCATAGGTGCGGGACACAGTAGGAAGTGCTGTGGTGAGTCAGAGGGACTCATCCTAGCTGCAGCTCCAGCACTATAAAACCTGGGGCCAGCCCTGCAGTGCACAGCCTCCCTGTGCCATCAGAGAGCTGAGTTTCTTTGGGAACGTAGCATCTTGTATTTTCTTGTGTTTACTAAAGAATGTATGTGCGCTCTTTAGTAAATGAGAATAGCAAGTCTTTAGTGCCCTTTTCTTATTTTTGATTTACGCTGATTTTTATACCGTTACGAGAAGAACAACTTGACCAAGAATGTGGCATTATGTATTATCGTTGACATTATGTGTCTACTGCATGTTTGTACAGAATCGATGTAGAAATCAATTAGTGCTTTCTACTTTTTATTTTTGAGAACTTCTTGCTTTAATGTGTCACTGCATTCCCAAGCAGTTACTGAGTAACCACAATCGTCTAAGTCATTTGTGTGTTGTATGAGATGTGAAATGTAAAAAAAGTAAGGCATGGACATTCTCATTTGAGTGCGGTTGAGGATATAAGAAATAACATGCAAAAATGTAAAATATATAGGAGTTAAATAACACGGCATCTCATCAGTCTGTCCCAAGGCATGACAGGAAGCGCTGCAGGGATGTGGTCACAGAAGTTCTGCAGTAGGGGTTTAGTTTTAGTTAGGCAGAGAGGGAAGCACAGAGCACCCAGAGCTGGGAGGATTAGCAGCAGACAGAAGGTAAACCAGCCCCTGCTTGCACTGGTGCTGGTGCTGTGAAGGGTGGTGGGTGCAGGGACAGCTGGGTCCTGGCCACCTTTCCCTCCTAAGGTGTAAAGCCAGGAGGAAAAAGGCACTTTAGAATTATATTTAGATATCATCAAAGAAAAATAAACATTGATTGTGTCACAGTGTCACTGCAACTATTTACAGGTCACTGTGGCCGCCTCTTATCATTAACACCTGTTTTTCACATAGCTTAATTCATGTGCCCCACTACTTAAAATTTTAACATTATTTTGTGTTTACTTTTCTATGTCTCTCTCTCTCTGTTCCCCTGCTTTGATAGGTTATGGCTTGTTCATATGTTCTATAACTGTAACAGAGTTGTGTTTCAGTTTTTCTTTGAACAGTAAGTGCCATGGGCATGGTGGTAGCTCTTGTGAATTCTGTTTTGTTTTAATTTTCACAGTCATTGTGGGGTGTAGGTATTAGTTTTCCCATTTAGTGAATAAGAAAACTAAGGTTCATAAATGAGCAGCTTACTCAAGGTCACATAGTGGTAGTTAGGAAATAGTGCAGTAAAGGTTTGAACCTAACTCCCCGCAGCTCATGCTTTCTCCACTATTCTTTGCTGTCTTCTTTCGGTATTGTGCATTATAGCTACAGACAACTTTGAATAAATAGCTCCTCCCTCTCCATTTGAGAGAGAGTCTTAGAGTTGGAACAAGGATTTTACAATTTTGAAAGCTTTATTCCTCATTGCCAGATTTTCCTTTGGAAAGAGTTATTCCACCACCAGCAACTAGTTTAAATACTTATTTACTTACATTGGGTTTGATTATTTTTGCCAGTTCGTAGGTATTGAGTATTACTTCAAAAGTTTTCTGTAGTTGCTAATAAGGTAGAACATTTACCCAAATAATGATTTAAAAAAGGAAGAATTTCTTTCTTTAGATGAGCTCTTGTTTAATCCAGATAGATAGTTATGATTATAAGTCAAAAGATGTGATGGTTCTTTGTGTTGTTTTTTTTTTGCAAAACCTTTCTTCATTTTGTGGTTTAAAGAATTGGGTTGAAACAGATCGTGGAATATTATATTCATAAAGAGTCTTGTAAAAATCTATCCCCTTAAACTTGATATTTTGAATCAAATCTACGTAAATATTTTTGCAATAAATACATATAGGTGTACTCTGAGAGAGTGATAATGAAGGAGTCTCTAAATGTAAAAAGTATAAAGTATGTCTAAAGTATACTAAAAGTATATGATTTGTTCTTTAACTTGCATAATGTTATAAAGGAGAGTTGGGTTCCCAAGCCAGCTTCTGGAAATCTGTTTAATCTACAGTAGGGTCGCACAGTACTACCAGTATGCCTAGAATCTATATATAAAAATACATTTTTAGAACCTACATTGTACCCTATCTTCTAGGGATAAGAAGCCTGAGGCTGTTGGACAACAAGGGCAGTGGAGACGGCTTCCCAAAGGGAGATTCAGGCAATGGGGAGAGCAACTTGTGAGATGTGTAACTAATGCAATATGTGTATCTCCAAAACTCATTTGAATTAGGAGGATTACACTAAAGTCTTATCAAGTAATAAAATTTGCATTAGAGATAGAGTGAATAAATCCAGGCAAGTTAAGAGCTGTTTGAAAAGGAGTGGTATGTATTGTGGCCTTCAAAGCACTTGTCTTATTTTATGGAATTGAAATCCAAAATGCAGCAGCTGTAGAATGTTAGCTGGAAAGGAAAATCATGTTTTGGAAATACCCCTTTAGAGAAGAATTAATGTGTGAACGATGGCTCTGATATAGCATAAATATTATGTGAGAGATGAAAATGGTGATATTCCGGAATATGTCAATAGAAGGATACGTGGTAAAAGAAAAAGAAAATATATAAAATTGTTGCTGGATTAGATATATGCAGAGCACCTTGGCTTTATGTTTTTTGGAAATCTTAGATTTGATTTGTTCTTCATTTTCTTTAAGGAGATAATAAAAAGCAGGATTGAATGAACTTCAGTTAATAGTATAATTATAAAAATTTGCTGTCATTATTTGTAACAAATGTTTCATACCAGTGCAAGGTGCCGGTGGTAGAGTGGTTGGTGGGGGAATCCTGTATTTTACACATGATTTTTCTGTAAACCTACAACTTCTGTAAAAACAGCAACAACAGGGGTTGAGATCCTGCAGTGGTACATGCTTCACAAGCGTACATAATGGAATGAATTTGGATTGTGGACGAATATTTAACAATAGGCTATAAGCAGAGAAGGTTAAAATGAAATAATTTGCACTCTATGATAATCTGATCTGAAGTCTTACTGAAAGGAATTTGATACATTTTGAGAGTCACAGATGATCTATGTTCAGATCAGGGTTAAGCTTGTATTTTTTGGTATAGGTGCAAATTAACGGTATTTTAGGAAGGACCGATTCTGTGGCAGTGATGAGATAGATACTGAAAAACAAAAGCAATTTAGTCGCTGAAATGAATTTGCTGTGCTGTTATCTGCGGCATTAAAACGTAGACATTCTGACCATTTTCCTTTTTTTATTAAGTCAGTTTTGGTAGTGCACTATTTAAAGTGAAATAAATCGCCTTTCCTAGGCCCTGGGCTAATCCAGATTGATTGTGAAGGTAGGGCTGCCTCAGGGCCCCTAACCTGATGGGAGATGGAGCCTGCAAGATTCACTGCAGGCCATCCATAGTCTGTTTTGGGGCATCCTGAAATTGCCAGCTCTAGCATAATTTTCACACCTCCATAGAAAGTTTTATTTTATCTTTTTAAAAGAAAGTGTGGAGAATAATTACATTTTGCTTTTCTTGGCCATAAATTCTAATTTAAATAATTCTGGGAAAGCTAATTCTTAGTCTCTGCCTTTAGTCTTACTACAGCTTATTAAATGTATATATTTTGAGTTATAAAGTAGCACAAGTTTGTGTAAAATCTGTATATTGTTTAAGCAGAACTCAGTTTCTATTATTGTAAGTCCAAACCTTTCTTGGTTGGTGACAGTAATATACTTGTTAAAATTACATAAAATTGTGAATTTTGAGCACAACCATTTTTTGTGGGATGTGGGGCCCAGGGCAGAGTACTATTTAGTTCTGTGGCCTGCACATATTTATTCAGGTGAGATCAATCCCTGACAAATTCCTGTTAAAACCCATCACTCCCTTCTCACAATGTCTTGTGTGTTCCTTGATTAGAGTGTCTGCTACATTGTGTGTGGATTTGTTACAGGACAGCCACAGAGATTGTAGATTTTTCCGCACTTGATGGACACGTTCACCAAATTCTTGCCAAGGTCCACCAAGTCATTACCGTGGCTGCCAGACTAACCCTTTGGGACGGGAGTGTGTATGGAGGGTGGACTGGCAGTCGGAATAGTTTCCCCAGCTCAGATTCTGGGTCTCCACTTCATGGTGCCCTCCTCTCCTTCAGTTCACCCTTCCAACCTAGTACCTAGTACTTCAGTTCCGCCTTTGCTTCAGGGCTCTCTGGGCAGCCCCGCAGTGACTTCCTCCTCGTCCAGGGTAGCAGTGACCCACAGCCCTCCCTTGTACACCCAGACTGCATTTGGCACGTCTGGCTTGTTGCTAGCTTAACTTCCTTTTCTTCATACCATCACCCTTCCCAGGATCTCTAACCACATTTCCTGATCATTCTTTTGGTCTCCTTTTCCTCCCTTAAATGATATTGTGTATCAGGATTTTATTCTCCATCTATGCTCTTTTAAAATTTGTTTTATTGGGTAAACTTCTTGGGTTTCATCTGCTTCCTCCTGAGCCCTTCACCCAGTTTTTTCTGGTCATTGAGAATGTAATGTACCCAGCGCCCTGCTTGATTTATATCCTGGAACTAGAGTAGTGTATAATACAGAGACAGTCCCTGCCCTCAGGGAGCATAAACCTTCCCTATAATGATGACTCCCCTATTTTTTCCAGGTCAGGTCTCTTCCTTTCTGTATATTTCTTGTAGAAACTTAAATTTAATATGGAGCAATTGGAGTGCTCCACTCTGGGGAAAGAGGGTTGGAGCTCCTTCTACCCCTGCTTACTCTGTTCCATTCAAAGTCTTGTCATCTGTGGAACTAGTCTTCACTCCTCTCCTCCATCCTACAGTCAGTCTCCAAGTCTTGCTGCATTTCCATCTTAAATGTTTCTTGAATCTGGGCTTTCTTTTCCCACCACTGCTACCAGCTCAGGACCTCAGCCTCACCTGCCTGCGCACCTGCCTGCTCACCTGCCTCACCTCTTGCAACCCTGCCTGATCCTGCCAACTGCCCAAGAAGTCAGTCCATCTGAAAGGGGAATCTGCTTATAGCTCTCCCTGTTAAAAGCACACATGTTCTGGCTTCTGCCTGCTTCAGCTTCTTCTCTGTAGATTCCTGCTTCACATTTTAATCCAAATTGCCTAATTTTCCTCACACACACACACCAGGCAGTTCCACTCCTTGTGAGCCTTTGCTTTCTGTTGTTTCTTCAGCCTGGTAATATGCTACTTCCTGTCCCTTTCTCACCTTTAAACTCCCATTCATCCTTGGTAATCCTTAAACCTCCCTGAGAATCCCAGGTACTTACCTCTTTGTTAACATAGAGTCTGGCATGCACAAGGGGGCCTATGCATGGTGTTGGTTCTGTTGATGAATGTGACAGACTGGCCTTTGATTCACAGTGGGAGGGCGCACCTTTCTCCATCCCTGCTGTGTTCTGTGGAGCCCAGGCTGAGGAGTCTCCATTTCTGGCTCTCCAGTGGCTTTGGCCCTGAGACACATGGGCTGAGTCACCAAAACCGAAAATAAAATTGGAAGTCTAGGTTGAACTGGTTACATGCTTACCTACATAAGGAAAGCAGCTTGTTACTTATGGTCTGGGTGCTTATTTAAGTGTACTTGTCATCTTTGAGAATTTTAACCCAGATATATTATCCAAAATCTACCTTCTCACTTTCTGCATATCTGGACACTCAGATATGCAAATGTTTGAACAGGACTTGCAGATTCAGGTCTAATAAACACAAGAGTTGTTCCAAGAACATTTTGAAGTCTGAAAGTATTGCTAGTTACTCTGTACGCTGCCCTTCTTTGCTAGTAAGCCAGAACGTGTTGGGTAAGACTAGCATCATGTTTCCATATGCATAGTGGAATTTCTAATATTTTCTCTCTGTTTAGGATGCAAAATTTTTCTTTATGTTGTTTACTCCATTATCCATCTTAATTGTTTAAACCTTCCTAAAAGCAAAGAGTAAAATGCCTTGTAACCATTCCCATTTTTTACTTAATTTTCTTTTGGGTTTTAATTTGTCAGGTCCTTGTTTTAATATTTTCAACTTCAAGGATCATTGTGTTTTTAAAGGCATTTAGTGATGTAACAATTTTTTGCCTTGGTAATAAATAGTGAATTAGTAAGCCTACTTCTTGTATTTCTTCACAGGGCAGTCCGATGGATCCGATGGTGATGAAGAGGCCCCAGCTGTACGGCATGGGCAGCAGCCCGCATTCTCAGCCCCCGCAGAGCAGCCCCTATCCAGGAGGTACCTACGGCCCGGCAGGCCCACAGCGGTACCCGATTGGCATCCAGGGGCGGACCCCAGGGGTCATGGGGGGAATGCAGTACCCACAGCAGCAGGTGGGTGGTTGTTTTTACTTAGGCCCAGCACCCCCCCTCCGCCAACCCTTTGGGTTTCTGTGTGTCGTAGTTTTGTGTCTTATTTACTCCCTAAGATTTATATTATTACAGGGGAAATTTCACTTATTTTCTGCTTTCCTTTACTTTTCGTTGTATCTTTAAATATTAATGAGTACAATTTTTCCCCCCTTTCTTTCTTTCTTTTTTTTTTTGGCAGTGGGGGTCGGGGGGAGTGCATGGTCTGGAAATTGAGTCCAGGTTTTCTGCGTGGAAGGCGGGCATTCTTACCACTGAACTACTCGTGCACTTGTCCTTTCTTTTAAAGAGGGAGAATGGGCTTCTTAAGTGGACAAGACACCTGTTTGGTACAAGGCCAGTGTGACTTAGCTGTCTTTGAAAGGTGGACCCTGTCATAACTTTGTAGTGAATTATATGGATCTAAGCTGTGAAATGAACTTGGCATCCTAACATTTGTGTTGTCAGACTGTCAGATTTTGAGCTGTGACTGCACTTAGAGTGAAGTTTCAAGTTATTTAAAGGTCTACCTAAATTTTTTTTCAATTGCCCAAAGGCTTATTTTAATTTGTTAATATATTATTTCATCTGTACCTTATGTAAAATATTTCCATATTTCATATCAAAGGATTTGATATGTGTCTGTTTTCTTAGATCTTGGTGGATTTTAACATTTTTATTTCAAACAAATAGAAGACTTCCTACTCTTAAAAACAAACAATAATTTCTTACTTTTTCTCTAGAATAAACTAGTTGGAGTTATCTTCAGTGACCATTTATTTTCTGGAAGTAGTTAATCTGTAGTCTGTTGGGTATTTGAGAATATGTCTTTGTTGTGTTGGCCAAGGAAGCATGAAATTTGGGAAAGACTAAATTAGATGCAGTCTTGCTTCAGGTGTTGGGTTCCAAGGAACGCCAGAAGGGCTTATTTATAATACCCATATCATGCCTTCAACCCAAGGGGCTGTGTCATGCTGATATTGGTGAATGTTTTACTACCTCCAGAGTGCTGCCAGGTAACCTTTGCAGCATTCAACAAAACTCCTTCCCTGGCCAAAAATGTTTTGTGGGAAAAAAATAAATGGTTAGAACTTTTGTTCACACTAAAGTGGGTGTGGAGAATGATTTATCATATTTTTATATGGTACAAAGCTGTGTATTGAAAGTTTGCTAATAAGTTGCCTCTGAGCCTTTTCTTTTATAGATTGAAAATTGGCTTTCCACTTTGGTGATATTTCATTTTAAGATGGTTGAAGGTAAATGTTGAAGTTGCTCAGCCTGTGACTCCTAGCTATTGACTCCTTAAATAGCCTTCATTATTGTTAGTTCTCATCCCTGCTTTGCTAGACTGGTATTCAGAATTATAATAGTCAGTTGCATAATTAATTGTACTCTGAATTTTTTTTCAGTATTGCTCTTTCTTGGAGCCATGTTTAACTGTCTAAAAATCTTTAGTAGTGGCTTCTAAATTATAAGTGAGAGAGGGAGATAATTTGTAAATGATTGAAAGGTAAGATGAAAGCTGAGGTTTTCTTTGTCCCCACCCACCTTTCTTTATTTCTCTCTCTGTTTTTTGTGGCTATTACATACTCTTGAAATTCAGTCATTCTAGATTTATTTGCTGAGACAAATTGATGAAGATTACCCACCGAGTGTTTCATCAAATTTTAAATTATGATATCAGATTTGATATTCTTTTGCTAACCGAAAGAAATGGCCATTGTAATTAAGCACAGGTCTTCCTACTAATGAAAAGAAATAGTGTATCTGGTAAGAAACTGAATGCTCTGGCTCTAGAAAGGTCAGGCTTTTATAATACTGAGTTAATTGTAATCATCTGCATTGCTGTTTTTTACCCTTTCATTTAGTTCTAATTCGGTTTTGAAATATAGTATCTTGAAATTTAAAAGGCTAAAATGGTTGTGAATGTGTTTTTGGATATGAGTAACATGTTAAAAGAGACAGTTTTATTACACCAAGTCCATGTGAACGGTTAAGTATAGGCTACTTAATAGTTTTGAGATGGAAAAAATAGTTACCGTTTTCTGTGAAGGTTATTAGAGCCCATTCATTTGTTTTGTTAGGTTTTGTCTGTTCTTTGATGGGGTCTTTTCAGTGAGTTGCTTTGTTTGCTAAGTTTTGAATAATTATAAATTTGTCTATAGACAAAGTCCTGCACAGTAATTACTGCTGGTACCATCCATCTTCCCTTGGTATTCATGCAATTGGCTGAGCATTGTTGTAGTTATGGTTCTAATGTTCTTCAGGGAAAAAGTTGGAAGGTAATTATGACATTGAGTTTTTATTGAGTGGCTATCACTACCTAGGCATGACTTTGCTTTGGATAGCCTCCAAAGCTTTCTGTGTTTGGTTTGTGAACTTCTAATGAGCTGAATCCAGTTCATTTAATATTGCTTATATATTTCTGCAAAGGATTAAAATTCAGGAATTCAAGTTTGTAAATTGAGTTGCCCACTTACCAGCTGAGTGGTGAGTTGTCTTTGGCTCAGGGGTCACAGTTTGATTCCTGGCTAGCATTCCGCTCATGTGACATGAATTTGAAATGAGTATTCTGTTAGAACTGCAGTGCTGTATGAAATTTAACATGAATAATATTACTGTTTTTGTAATATTACGATCAGGAGGAGCTTGCCACTGAGTGTTTGATTTTGATATTAATCTGGCGCTTCTTGATTTGTGTGGTGATCATTTTATTTTTGAAATAATAAAATGAGTATTTGAAGCATGATGTGATAAATAGTACATCACTTTGGTATTTATTAGCTGGAACTAGATTTGTGATCTTTAACTTGCTGATTCTCCCAGGTCATCAGGGAAAATACATGGCTAAACAGATTAGTTTTGCACGATGCCCTGAAAACTACTCTGCTTTGGTTTTTATTGAACTTAGAGGGGAAATGCATTTTTTATGCCTCTGTGGAGAATGTTCTGCCTCCAGGCTTCTGGAAATAAAACCTGGGGATAGTTAAATAGGAGTACATTGGTTGATTTCATCTACTATACAGAGGATGTATAATCTTTAAAGTTACTAGAATCTGACCCTTTCTGAGTTTTTCAGATTTTTTTTAAATTTAAAAACTGCAAGGGAGCTTTTGCTTAGATCAAGGATGTGGTTTTGTTTCATTTTTCTTGTCCTTTACGATTATGTACACAGAGGCCTATGCCAACATCCTTAAAAAATAGATTTTCATATAAAACGTATAGCACTTAGGGGGAATAGGCTGTAGAAGCTAAAATATATTTATTTGTGTTAAGCAGATTTCAATTGTGTGGTCTTAGGTTTTTCCTGAGTTATTGGGTTGTTAGGTTGATGTTTTAACTCTCCTTATCTTGCTGTAGATATTTGTGTAATCTGCTGCCTGTTGGAACTGTAAAATCTGGGGAAAGGGAAAGATTTACATGAGAGATTTAGGTTCATGGTGCTTTTACAATTGAAATATATTACTTTTTCATTTTTTAAAAACATATCTGTATTGTGAAGCTCTTTACAGTAGGAAGAGCAGGGAATATTGTTGTTTTGAATGATACCGTGGCAAAATTAAATTGAAATTACTTAGTATTGTATTACAGTAATCCATCTGAATTTATCACTTTAAGTAATAACTGAGAAAAACTGAGGTTCTTTTGAAGAGAACTTAAAATCAATTAATTATAAAAATCAATTAGCTATACGTATCATACCCCTTACCCCTCGCTTTCATTTACCACTATTTCAAACTGAATTTATTTTAACATTTGTTCCCCCTATTATTTATTTTTAATATGGTATGTTTAGTTTTTTTCTCTATTATCATTTTATTTCTTTTTTGTTGTCTTTTTATTTCTTTTTCTAAATCTATGCAAATGTACTAAGAAATGATGAATATGCAACTATGTGATGATATTAAGAATTACTGATTGTATATGTAGAATGGAATGATATATAAATGTTTTGTTTGATAAAAAAGAAAAAGAATAGCTGGTAGAATTTTAATTTAAATAACTGAATGCCTTTTATTGGAATGGGGAAACTTCAGAAAATTCAGTCTCGTGGAGGTAAATCAAGATATCTTGTCCACACATATGAAGTTTAAAAGTTTCAGATGTCTGTTAGACATGTCTATGAATGCCATGGGATATAAATCCCATCATCAGGTGAAATATATTTAAAATTATGGCATGGAATCACTTCATCTAGTCATAAAGTCCAAATCATGTTCCCTGGGATGAAAAAAAAAAGCAATTAGCTAATGTAATTTGTCCCTTTAGTTTTTCTTCTACGCCCTTGGGCTAGGTCTGTTTTACTGCATGTTTTTTGGAGTGAAATATTTATTTCAGAACATAAGCATTTTATTTGGTACCATCTTTGGCAGCCAGAAACACTTCTTCCAATGCAAGTGTTTATCTTGGCAGTAGATGTTTCTAAAAGTAAATGAACATTACAATTGTTTGGCTAAAATAGATGTTTCCTTTGGGGGTATTAAGGCAGCCAAGCAATTTCTAGGATTCACACCTGTGTTGCTTTATAGTGCCGGTCTGTGGAAAATATTTGTTTGTTTTAATTGTGGTTAAAATTTTGTTTTGATGTGGTTTTGAACAACATCTCTGACAAGTTAGGATAAATGGGAGGTGGGCATTGGTTAAAGTTTTAATAATTCCCTAATTCTTTGACATGAAATATTTCTGTTTTGTCTCAATCTCTAAACCTCAATGTGAATGCAATAGTCAGGGCTTAATTTTGGTTTTCTTTAAAATGAGCTTGAACTTCTTGTTTCTAAGGAGTCTGACTAGGATGTGATAGGATGAGAAAGGAAGATTTGACCTAACTTGAATGGAGAAGCATGGGTGCCTGGTATCTGTTTTTCATTCAGACTTTTAATGTTTTAATAATCTGTATATTCATTCGTAGGCACCCATCTGTGTGCCAGTGGTACCCTAATGTAATGAAATACATATATGTGTGAAAATGTATAAGAATACATTAAATACTACATGAAACATAGTATTTTTATAAGTAGTAATTTTATAAGAAAGTGAACAAATAAATGAAGGTAAACATTTTGGCCAGTAAATTAGTGAAATGCTGTCAGGTTCCTTTATATAAGTTGTTTTAGCCTTCTCATATATTCAGTTCCTCCATTGAGACTAGAGCCAAGTGGCTTTCCTTGTTACATCTGGAACACTTGGAATCCTTTCAGTGGGTTGCAGATTTATATAAATAATGGCCTTTTATTGATCCCGTTTTGCCTTGATTTCCTTAGTTGTTCTTCATCAGTGAACATGAAGGTGTTTAAGGTTTACCAACAGAATACATTTGCACCTCACATCTCTGCTTTGAAATAGATAGCAGATGCTACTGGCTTTGATGCCAAAGTTCCCAGTGGGTGGAGTTTTGTACCAAAAACATATTTTTGAAAACATTTGTAGATATTGTAACTTTTATTTGCTCATTAAAATGTGAATTTATGGAATCAAATGGTTCTATTTACTTTATATATTGTGTTTGGACAAACATTTTGAAGCATGCAATGTGTCTTTCTTAGTAGAGGTGTATTAGAAGAGATCACATTTCAGATGAAAGACAGCCTTTTAATCTTCAGTCCATTTCCTAAAAGTGAAATAAAACCAGGTATTATACTTGGAAATGTAATGGGAAAAGATGAGGTGATTTCTTTTAGTTTGGAAAGCTACTTTTATATTAGGAAGTATATATTGATACATTTGTTTTAATCTGAACACTTACATTCTAAAGATTATATGTTGTGTCCAGTGCCTGTAGTCTGCTAATAGCTTGTACTGTTTTGGCACACACATACATGAATTTCATGTTTTTTTTTCTTCCATATATAGATGTTGTAGTTAGATTTAGTTGTCAGGTTGGCCAGGTGATGGTACCTAGTTCTGTTGCTGTGGTCATGAGCCAATGGTAAGTGAACCTCAACTGTTGCTGATTACATCTGCAGTCAGCTAGGAGGTGTGCCTGCTGCAGTGAATGATGTTTGATTTAATTGGCTGGTGCTTAAATGAGAGATTCAACATAGCACAGCATACCTCATCTCAGCACTCGTAGCTCAGCCCAGGCCTTTGGAGATGCAGAAAGAAATCACCCCAGGGAAAGTTGTTGGAACCCAGTGGCCTGGAGAGGTCAGCAGAGACCATCCTGTGCCTTCCCACGTAAGAAAGGACCTCAGATGAAAGTTGGCTGCCTTTCCTCTGAAGAACTAACAAAATAAATCCCCTTTTATTAAAAGCCAATCTGTCTCTGGTGTGTTGCAGTCTGGCAGCTAGCAAACTAGAACAGATTTGGTACCAGGAGTGGGGCTCTGCTGCGATTTGCAAATACCAGATATGTTGGAATGGTTTTTTGGATGGCTAAGGGGAAGATTTTGGAGGAACTATGAAGAGAATGATGGAGAAGTCCTGGAGTGCTTGAAGAGACTGTTGGTATATACGGAACCACTGCTAATCTGGACAAAGGGGGACACAAAGGGACAAATTGGAGTTTTCAGAGTGAGAACCATGGACACTCAGGTCTGAAGCCAAGAAACTTCGGCCAGGAGAGTAGACCCACCCATATACATGGAGAGGGTAAGTTTGCCCTGAGGGCAGAGGATGAGTCTCCCATTTCATTGCAGTGGAAAAGTTGTGCCGTCTCAGGCCTTGGAGAAGGTATAGCATGCTCCTTGGAAACTGGGGAGAGCCTGGCTGCCACCACATGGAGGGGTTGAGCATGTGCCCCAGAAATGGCAAAGAGCCCATGGGTGACCCTGATGCCGAGAAAGTGGAGCCGAGAAAAAGGTGGTCTCCTCAGAGTTCCCCGAGGTTGATTTGGAAAGAGATGGGCCACTGCATAGGCCCTTGGAAAGGGTGGGACTGCCACTTTCTAAAGCTGAAGAATAAATGACTTTCAGACTTTGAAATCCCATGGTGCTTGCCCTGCAGGTTTTACATCTGTTTCTTCCAATTTCTTCCTATGGAAATGAAAACCTGTATCCTGTGAATATCCTCCTTTGCATATTGACACCAGATAACTTGTTTTGAGATTCATAGGTCCACAGCTAGAAGAGAATTTTTTGCACCTTAATATTGTTTAAGGTGATGCATGCAGTTGCCAAGCTGACAAGGGGTGGACATGTGGTAGTTTGATTCAGTCGCCAACTTGGCCAGGTGAAGGCATCTAGTTCTGTTTCTGTGGACATGAGCCAATGGTATGTGAATCTCATCTGTTGCTCATTACATCTGCAGTCGGCTAGGAGGCATGCCTGCTGCAATGAATGACGTTTGATTTAATTGGCTGGTACTTAAATGAGAAAGTGCTAGGTAGCACAGCCCAAGCAGCTTGGTGTACCTCATCTCAGCACTTGCAGCTCAGCCCAGGCCTTTGGAGATGTAGAAAGAAATCACTCCGGGGGAAGTTGTTGGAAACCAGAGGCCTGGAGAGAAGGCCAGCAGAGACTACCCTGTGCCTTCCCACGTAAGAAAGAACCTCAGTTGAAAGTTTGCTCCCTTTCCTCTGAAGAACTAACAAAATAAATCCCCTTTTATTAAAAACCAATCCGTCTCTGGTGTGTTGCATTCAGGCAGCTAGCAAACTAGAACAATAGACTTAATATCTAAAATATCTGTTAATTTTTTCTGTTGTATGTTTATTTTTCAAGTGTAAATTTTAAGTGTGTTAGTTAGCATTAGAATTACTTGAGTTTATTTTAAATAATTATGTTTATTTGATCAAATCAGACAATTGTTAATTATGGCATGTTGAAAGTTTTAACAAGTCAAATAAGCTAACAGTTGACATCAGTAAAATTAACCAACCACATTCCTTCAGTGCTCCCTGAAAAACAAACGGTAACCAAGACCAACAACAAAAGTCCAACAAAATATTTTAAAAGTTGAAGTGATGGAGTAGTTTATTTGATACTCTTCTAGGATGCTTTAAAAAAAAAATCCCAGGGGATACCCAGGGAGACCTGTATCGGTGACATCTGAATGTAAAGGCCTTGGTCTTTTTAATAGTGCCAAGGTGACACCCCTGTGTACCAGGTGGAGGCCCAGGTGTTAGGGTTGGACCTTAGAGCCGTTTTTCCCTGACCAGTTGCTTCCGCATTCTCTGGAAGCTTGTTAGAAATGCATGTTAGGATTCACCAACCCAGTGAGTCAGAAACTCACCGCTGCTCTAAAGGAATGAAATATGTCCAGAACCAGGAGTGGGGAAAGTTTTTGTCTTTGCTGGTGAATCTGTTTTTTCTGTGTGTGACCAACATTTGGCCCTCATGGTGCTCTTGTGCCAAATGAGCAAGATTGCCTGCTGATTTTGGTTCCTTTCACATAATAGCAAATTAATGGCCTTTTGTGTCAACATTAGATCTTAGAGTTTTGTCATTTTCATTTCAGGAGTCTTCTGAAATTTATACGTTGATGCTTGACAAATTGTATCAATATACCTATTAATCTGGATTCTTTGAAATTCAGTAAAGGGAAAAGAGCTGTTTCCGTCTTCAAAGATAAGCCAGTTGTTGGAATCATTACAGTAAAATATTTTCTAATATTTTTTTAAACTGAAAGTTTTCTCAGATAATTTCTTTTTTTTGAATAGCTGGTATGTGTTGAATATTAGAATATAGTCTGTCCCTGTTTGATATGAAGAAAGTCTTAGGTTGAGATGCCAGCTTTATTTGGAATCACAGAAGGAAGCAAAGAGAGATCAAGTAATTACTCATTTTTCAAAGAGAGATCGAGTAATTACTCATTTAAAACATTATTACCTTCTAAGTAGTTCTGAAAATAAGTATGTATTGTGTGACATTGGGATAAGTTGTATAAAATGAAGTTTGAATAGAAATAAATTTTCAAGATTTATGTTTTGTGACATTACTTCATTCCATGAAGGAGGCTACACGGTTTTGTTTTTTATGTTTTTGTTTTTTTCATGGGCAGATACCAGGAAATGAGCCCGGGTCTCCAGCATAGCAGGTGAGAATTCTGCCTCTGAGCCACCATTGCAGCACCCTACATAGCTTTGTTTTGTATTTTAAAACAAACTTCAAATGTAAAAGGTTTATCTTTTATTTTAATATTCAGTAGTTTAATTCTTTATGACCCAAAATTCTTTATGGCAGTTTGATTACATTTACATGCAAAAAATATTTATTAAGAATATTTGCCCTTACGATTTTGGAATATAACCTTAGAAGTTAAGTCCATAGTTGAGAATGAAATTGCAAAAAGAAAGTACTTTAGCAGAGAGGGAAAGAGAAAAAAGATGGATGAGGTTCTGAAAGGAAAAAGGAACTATTTGGGTCAAACAGTGAGGAAGAGGAAAACTCCCTGGCTCTATTGGTGCCAGTTTATCCTTTGCACATGCTTGGGAACTTTGCTTAATTCAGGCTCTCTTAAGCCTGAAGAGGAACTCGCCACTTGGAGTCAGGTGTTAGACATTTCCTGGTAATTCTGGAGCATATTTCTGAGGGTGGTTAGTGCGAACATCCCTTACCTACTAAGATGGCCCCAGACCAAAAGTTTGGACTCCAGGTAATTGTCGACAATAGCAATCAGTTCCCAGTTGGTACAGAGAAGTGTATTTAATTTAGAAAACAGACTGGGTTACAGGGAGTTAGCCAAATTCATCTCTTTATTGGTACTGAATCATTGAATCATTAAGAGCACACTCTTTTTTTCTTTTTAACTACTACACTAATTATGCTGACTTGAAACTGTTATGTACCCTAGAGAAGCCATGTTCTTTTAATCCTAATCCAGTTTTGTAGGGGTAGCTATGCTCTTTTAATCCTGATCCAATATTGTATGGGACCTCTTGATTAGGTTTTTCCATGGAGGTATGTCATACTCATTTGTGGATGTGAACTTTTGATTAGATGGAGATGTGATGCCTCCCATTCAAGGTGGGTCTTATTTAGTTTACTGGAACCCTTTAAAAGGGGAAACGTTTTGAAAAAGCTCAGATGCAGATGTTTGGAGTTGGTTGGAGTACCGACATAGACACAGGTATTTGGAGATGCAGAGGAAAACGCCAGAAGGACCCATGGAGTCTGTGAGAGTCTTGTGAAGTAGAAGCCAGAAGCTGGGAGAGGAGCCCAGCAGGCGTAGCCATGCGCCTTACCATGAAATGCTAAGCAAGGACCCACAGTGCTGAAAAGCCAGAACCTGGAGAGAGCCAAGGGAGGCTAAGAGAAGAAATCCAGCATTTTCCCCAGAGAAGCTAAGAAAGGACCAGCAGATGCTGGCCACATGCCTTCCTGTGTGACAGAGGAATTCCAAATGCCATTCAGCCCTTTCTTTGGAATCAAGATATTTTCTCTGGTTGCCTTAATTTGGACATTTTTATGGTCTTAGAACTATAAACTTGTAACTTAACAACACCCCTTTATAAAAGCTGATCCATTTCTGGTATATTGCAGTATGTTGGCATTTGCAAAGTAAAACACTAACAAACCAGTGTAATTGGCTCTTCATTGTTAGTCAAAGACAAGGCTGCAGTTCAAGTTCTTAAAAATATCAAATGTTTAGAAATAAAGAGTAGGAGTAAGCCAGTTATCAGTAGCAAAGAATGCAAGTTTTGAAATTAAAATGGAAAATCTGCAGTTGTGGAGGTCATTAAGTTTTACTTAGTGGCTTTGAAATTGAGAAAAACTAGCTCCAGCTGGATGGTCACAGCAACTGGTCCCCAGGAGAAATAGAGAGGAAAGTACCTTTTGGGAAGAAAACTCCAGAAAATACATGGCAAAGACAGTTCCCCAGCACGAGCCATGAAGGACAGAGAGCAAATATGAAAGCATTAGCTCTTAATAAGACCAAAAATAAGGACTGGATATTCCTTTATAACCAGTATTGTCAGTCTCATTGGTTCTAGAGCGAACTGAGAGTAGGGAATGGTCAGGATAAGTTGTTGGCCTGTAGACTCTGTGACCTCAGAGTATTTTTAAAAAGCCAGCCAAAAGGGGATAGCTTTTTCCTTTAAATAGTGTATTACCTTGAACTTAAAGTAAGAATTTCAGATATTCCAATAATTATTTTTCAAACTTAAGAGTTTATATCTTTGGAGGTTTTCCTCAGTGTACTGGGCTTCATCAAAAAATAGGGCCTTGCTTCCCTGTTTTCTCCATGAAGTCCTGTGCCTGTGTCAGTGATCATGGGGAGGAGGGAGTCTTACTCTTCAACCAGAGCTGTCCGCACGTGAATAGTGGGGTATGGAGGAAACACCAGCTTCAGGTCAAGAGGGCTGCCAGAGAGAATAGTCTCTTCCTTTTCTCCTTACTGCGTCTGACTGAGTTCGTCCCACGCCTCTTTGGCTTCAAAAATAAAAAATGGGCAGAGTGCTGTGTGGTGACATCATTGGCCCTTAATCGTTATGACGTCTCCTATATCGCAGTACACTTACAGAGAAGGGCTGGGGTAAACTCTTGTAATCTTTAAGTTATTAGCTTCAAACTCTTGAAATTTAAAGTGTTTTAATTTATAATTATGTGCATTTGAACTTGGGAATAATTTTCAAAGCTGAAGACAGCAACAAAAGCTTAGAAACGAACAGTTTCTTCTAATGGAAACTGAGTCATTCAGAAGTCTAGGTGCCCCAGTATGATTGCTCAGCCAGGAAAGAGGATCTAGTGCTCAAGAATTAGTTGATACAAAAAGATAAACAACCCAATTAAAAAATGGGCAAAAGACATGAACAGACACTTCTCAAAAGAAGAAATACAAATGGCTAAAAGGCACATGAAAAGATGTTCAGCTTCACCGGCTATTAGGGAATTGCAAAATCAAAACCACAATGAGATGTCATCTGACACTTAGAATGGCCATTATCAAAAAAACAGAAAATGACAAGTGCTGGAGAGGATGTGAAGAAAGAGACACATTTATCCACTGTTGGTGGGAATGTAAAATGGTACAACTGCTCTGGAAGGCAGTTTGGTGGTTCCTTAGGAAGCTAAGTATAGAATTGCCATATGATCCAGCAAAACCATTAATAGGTATGTATTCAGAGGACCTGAGGGCAACTTGATACCAATGTTCATAGCAGCATTATCCATGAATGTCAAGAGATGGAAACAGTCCAAATGTCCATCAGCAGATGAGTGGCTAAACAAGCGGTGGTATATACGTACGATGGAATATTACGCAGCTGTAAGACAGAATAAAGTCATGAAGCATATAGCAATGTGGACGTTATGCTGAGTAAAATTAGCCAGAAGCAAAAGGACAAATGCTGTATGGTTTCACTAATATGAACTAACATTAATGAACAAACTTGGAGAATTGAAGTTAAGAACACAGGTTATCAGGGGATAGAAATAGGGTAGAGATTGGCCAATTGGTGTAGAAGGAATACAGATTGTACAACAGGACTGACTGTAAAAATTCAGAAATGGATAGCACAATACTACCTGATTATAGCACAATAATATAAGTACTGAATGAAGCTGAGTGTGAATATGGTTGAAGGAAGAAAGGTTGGGGCACATCTGACACCAGAAAGAAAGACAGAGGATAAAGACTGAGACAGTATAACTTAGGAATGCCTTGAGGGTACATTGATGGTGATTAAATGTACAAATAAAAAAATGTCTTTGCAAGAGGGAGAACAAATGAATGTCAGTATTGCAGGATGTGGAAAATATATGGTGTGTTAGTTAGATTGAGTTGTCAACTTGGCCAGGTGAGCATACCTAGTTCTGTTGCTGCAGACACAAGCCAATGGTACGTGAATCTCATCTGTTGCTAATTACATCTGCAGTCAGCTAGGAGGTGTGTCTGCTGCAATGAGTGACATTTGACTTAATTGGCTGGTGCTTAAATGAGAGAATGCAATGTAGCACAGCCAAGCAGCTCAACATTCCTCATCTCAGCACTAGCAGCTCAGCCCAGGCCTTTGGAGATGCAGAAAGAAGTCACCCCGGGGAAAGTTGTTGGAACCCAGAGGTCTGGAGAGAAGACCAGCAGAGACCATCTTGTGCCTTCCACGTAAGAAAGAACCTCAGTGGAAAGTTAGCTGCCTTTCCTCTGAAGAACCAACAAAATAAACCCCCTTTTATTAAAAGCCAATCCGTCTCTGATGTGTTGCATTCCGGCAGCTAGCAAACTAGAACATATGGTATATAGAAAAAGCACAATCAATGAAAGCTAGGCTCTGTAGTAACAGTAACATTGTAATATGCTCTCACTGAATGTAACAAAGGCATAGTGCCAAAACTAAATGTCAACAGGCAGGGAAGGGGTATGGAGAAGGGGTATGGATTCTTTGTGGAAGAAAAGGAAATGTCTTCAGATAGATTATGGTGGTGAAGGCATGTCTATACACTTAGGTTGGGTTTATGCTGTGTGAATAAAACTGTTTAAAAATGAACAAAGAGAAATAAGTGTAGAGAAAATGTGGAGAAAGAGATGTACCTATTCACTGTCTGTAGGGAAACTGAGAGGTGCAGTTCCCCAGGAGGCTAGGGGTGGGGTTGTCATATCCATATATACCTGGAGGAACTGAGAGTGGGGACATTAATGAACATTTGCACCCTGGTGTCTGTGGTGGTAGTGTTTGCAATCCACAATGGGTGGAGGTGGCCTAAGGGTACAACAACTGAGGAATGGGTGGGGGAACTCTGGTGTATACATACAATGGAGTACGGAAGGAACGAAGTTGTAAGGCAGGCAACTAGGGGAATGAACCTTAAGGACCTTGTGTTGAATGAAATGTCAGAAACAAAAAGACAAATGTTATCATGCCTCACTCATATGGACTAACTATAATATAAAAACTTGGTGAACTAAAGTCAAAAGCATGGGTATCGGGCCACGGTGGCTCAGCAGGCAAGAATGCTTGCCTGCCATGCCAGAGGACCTGGGTTCATTTCCTGGTGCCTGCCCATGTAAAAAAAAAAAAAAAAAAAAAAAAAAAAAAGCATGGGTATCAAGTTGGATCCTAATGTAAAGGGTCCTAGATTGTAAGCTTTTATAGCAGTCATATCTGTTCTGGAATTGTAGCAGTTATTTCTAAATTTTGAAATACTGAACTATTTGAGTATAACCTGATTGTTCTCGGAAACTTTGGGTATGTATGAGACACTTGAGACTCAGAGTTAGAGCTCTGAAGCTATGAAAGTCAGCAGTACCCCTAAAGCAACTGTTGAAAAAGTTGAAAAGAGGATCAGAAATCGAATAGAGATATGAATGAAGCTAATCTGGATAGGACTAAGGTAAATTAGAGTACAGGATAAAGGATGATATTGTCCATATTTAAAAACTTCAGCTTCTGTGTGAGACCAAAATGAGAGATGTTTGTTTGGTGCGAAGTTTATATTTTGGGTCGTGCATCTCCTAATTTAATTTGTATGGTCAGTTTATTTGAAGAACTTAAGTACATGGAATCTTGAATGGGATGTGAGACTTTGTTGGTTTGTCCAAGTTAGAATGATACCCTGATACATCCCGGAGTAATTTTGGCAGAGAATAAAGAAGAATTTGCAAGGTTTCCTTTGAGCATTGGGGAGAAGTGAGCAAACATTCAACTTCGTCATTTGGAGTATTTCTGATATTCTCGCAGGCAGTGGAGACAACCTGAACCCTCGATTTTGGGGTTCACGCCAGTGAAACTTATTTCTGCAAAGAATAGGCTATGCCTACTTTAAATTAGGCCCCAGAGAACATCTTTTGTTGCTCAGATGTGGCTGCTCTCTCTCTGAGCCAATCCCCACCCCCCTTGTGGGACATGACTCCAGGAGTGTAAATCTCCCTGGTAACGTGGGCCAGAAGATCTGAGATGAACTGGGACCTGGCTTCAAGGGATTGAGAACAGCTTTTGACCAAAAGGGAGAAGAGAGCAATGAGAAAAAATAAACTATCAGTGGCTGAGAGGTTTCAAACAGAGTTGAGAGGTTATCCCGGAGGTTATTGTTATGCAATATATAGATAATCTCTTTTTAGTTATGGTATATTGGAGTGGCTAGAGGGAAGTACCTGAAATTGTAGAGCTGTGTTCTGGTAGCCTTGTTTCTTGAAGATGATTGTATAATAGAGCTTTTACAGTGTGACTGTGTGATTGTGAAAACCTAGTGTTTGATGTTCCTTTTATCTAGGGTATGGACAGATGAATAAAAAATATGGATAAAAAAATAAATAATAGGGGTGACAAAGATTAAAGATAAAAAATAAATTTGGTAAATGGAAATACTAATAGTCAATGAGAGGGAAGGGTATGGTATGTATGAGTTTTTTTTCTCTCTTTATTTCATTTTCTGGAGTGATGCAGATGTTCTAAAAAATGATGATGATGATGAATTCACAACTATGTGATGATATTGTGAGCCATTGATTGTATGGAATATTTGTATGTTAAAAATGTTGTATGTTAAGATTTCTCTATTAAAAAAAAGAAAGAAACAGCTGATCTTGACTTGGCAGGTAGATTTCCAGAGCTAGTAAGGACATGGATGCAAGCTTACTGGTGTTCCTGTTCATACCATGCACTACTGGTTTCCTCTTCTTCCAGCGATGCACACACATGTGCATATACACACACATGCACAAAATCCCCGAGATCACTTTGATTCAGAATAAACTGAAAACTATTAAGAAAAATTGAAGACTTTAGTTCTTTGGGAACTACATTAGAGGAAAGTTGCAAAGATAGTACAGAGAGTTCAGTATACCCCTCACCCAGTTTTCCCCATTGTAAACGTCTTACATTACTTGTGCACATTTGTCAAAGTTAAGAAGCTGACATTGGTCCATTTCTGTTAAATTCAGACTTTATTTAGATTTCACCAGTTTTTTCATCAGTGTCTTCTTTCTGTTCGAGGATCAAACTGATGGTACTTAGTTAGATTCAGTTGCCCTTTCTCCTCTGTCTGCTTTGGTCTTGTGTACAGTTTTTTAGTCTTTCCTTGTTTTTCATGACCGTGGCAATCTTGAGAAGTATAGCATGTCCTCCCCAACCTGGGTTTGATTAGGCTGGGGTTATGGGTTTTTGGAAAGAACACAAAACAGGTGGAGAGCCTTTCTCATCATATCCTCTCTGAAGGTACGTGAAATCCACATGCCGTTTCTGGTGAGGTTAACTTTCATCTCTTGGTTAAGGTGTTATCTGTTTGTTATCTCCATTGCAAAGTTACTATTTTTCCTTTATTCTTTGGAAATGAGTTACTTGCCTAGACTTTGGAGTTTATGCACAAATGCAAAGAAAGCTAGTTAAGTGAAAGATAAAGATAGATAGATATACATACACGCCTATTTTTTATTTGTGCATATCCTTTGCCATCTAGCTACTGTAACTAGATTCATGTTTTTACTCCGTTTTTGTCTTTTTTATGCTGCAGTTATTTCTGTAAATTTAGATGGTATAACCTTTATAATTTTATTTCTGTAAATTTAGGTGGTATATCTTTTATAATTTTATTTAAGAAAATAATCTGCTCCAAATTACCAGTTAGAATTTTTAATTGTTATGAGAATTAGAATAACTAGCCCTCATGATTGAACTTGGTAGTTTTAGGTGGAGTCTTTGTAGAGGACATAGAATTATTCTTGGCGTTTCTAAATTTCTCTTGTATAAACCCATCCATCCCCATTCCCATCTTCTCCTCCTACAGTGTATCCCATCTCAATATATCAATAAACAATGACTCCATTCATTTACTTTCCCAGGCCATACCCTCATTGCCATACGTGACTCCTCTTTTTCTTAGCCTTTCAATCTGCTGAATAATCCTAGTGACTCTTCTTTCAAATTATCTCCAGAAACTGAATACTTCTTACACTCTGCCGTTCACCTGATTCATGTCCCCTTCCTCTCTGCCTTGTTTGGATTGTTGCAGTGGACAGACTCCTTACCCATCTCCTCACTGCACCCTTGCTGCACCCCAGTCGGTTTTCAGCACAGACACTATAACAGTCCTTGTAAAGGGTGCCAGTTGGACTTTGTCACTGCTCCTGAGTTCCCCCATTTCACTCAGAGTAAAAGGCAGAGCCCTGAGATTCTTACCCCGTTTTATTTTCTCCCGAGCACTTCCTACCCCCTGAGGTGTACTCTTTCTTTGCCTGCTGCTCTGTGAGAACAGAAGCACTGATGGCAAGGGCTTTGTTTTACACTGCTGTCACCCCATCATCAAGAACAGTACATGGTACTTCAAAACATTGTCAAAGAACAAAAGAAAGAGTTTGCAGAATCATTGGCTCTAACCAGCAAAATCCTTCCAGCCCAATAGGTGAGGTTTCAGTGTTCCAGCAGTGTGTCTGACCTTGGTGATTAGCTGGCTTTTAGGGTTTCCAGGTGAAATTTTGGTCCCCAGCTCCTATGGTGAACTAACACTACCCTGCTGAATAGTCTTTCGACTCTGTTTTTAAAACAGCTTTTTTGTTTCCTAAGAGATTTTTGCTATCTTTGAAACTATTACAGTAGAGTGATTTTCTGTTGTTGCTTATTTTAGAGTGTGTGATTGGTAGCCCATATTTAATTCTCTCTGACACTAAATCCCATTGAATAAATCGAAGATGCTGCACTTTAATTCATGGATAGAAATGCCTCTCACAATTATCCTTTCTAATCAGGAGGAGGTGAGCAAAGATCATACATAATGGTTGAATTAGATTTGGCATAATTTAGATGGTAGCTTATATGTTCATCTCAACACTGGTTATTTTTCAGTGCTTGTTGCAGAAACTCCTCAAACTATTTAGGATGCCTTATTATACAAAGCAAACATTTAACTGGCAGGCATATGCTACTGGAGGAAACAGAATTCCTTCACATGCTGGGGCAGAGCTCTGCCGTGTGTGGGTGGGAGCTTCAAGAAGGGTTTAAAACCCTCTGTGGTGGGGGAATGTTTTCCATCAGTGCTTACAGTAGAAGTGTGTAGTGGTGTTTTTATGGAAGAAAACGCAAATATGACATTTCAGTTTCCCATAAGTGAAACTGAAGAGCTGAAACCCACTGTTCACCAGACATTCTTTTCAAATGCCTTATGGGGCATAAGCTCAACTTTTAGAAAGGTTGTGTTACAGACGTGGATTTGAATTGTTGCTATATGCCTAAATTATATATTGTAGCCTGATTACTATCCAAAAGCTGAGGTTGTGGCTATACCTTACTAGAATGAAAGTACACCTAAGAAAAAAGAGAGTTCATTTAGAGTGAATTTTAAAAATGATCCCTATGTGCTTTATCAATCATTGAGGATCGATGATAAATGATTTTCATTGTTAAGAAAGTTTAGGGCTTTGGTGCCTTGGGATAGATGGTGTTGTCGTTGTCCTGGTCGACATCAGCATCCTCTCCAACCCATTTTCTTATTTGTTAAATGTAAGAGATTGTCGCTAGGTGACAATAAATATTGATAATAGCTGTGCTGGGTATTATACTAAGTACTTTTATGTATATGCCCATTTTACCCTTACCATGCTTCTATTTATCTAATTTTATGAGTAATAATAATAATAACTAATTCGTTTAGTGCCTATTGCTTTCCAGCACTGTTTTATGTGCTTTAAATGGATAACTTACTTGGTCTCACAACCACCTTTGGAGGTAGGTGTTATTATGATCCTCATTTCACAGATGAAATTGAGGCTAGGGAGGTTAACTAAATTGTTCAGATTTACATACTTACAGATTCTAGCACTTTAACTCTGGTGCCCATGCTAGTACTAAAGTTTATGATTCTGAAGCTAGAATGCTGCTCATCCCTGAGAGTAGAAGTTATTAATATGACTACATATAATTAAAGTAGCCTCAATCTTGGCACTGAATATTACTGTCTTGGAAAATCCTTTGTAACCTTTACCAGGTTGAAAATGGAAAATGTTCCCTAATTTTCTGTCATACTTAGGATTGTAGGATTTTTAAAAATTGAAGTGAAATTCACATAACATAAAATTAACCATTTTAAGGTGTACAATTCAGTGGCATGTAGAATTTGATACAACCATTACCTATTTCTAGTTCTTTAACATTGTCATCACCTAGAAAGGAGAACTCATACCCGTTAAGCAGTCACTCATTCCCTATTTCCCTTTCCCTTACCCCCAGCTTTTGGCATTCACTAGTCTGCTTTCTGTCTCCATGGATTTGCCTCTAAGTACAATCATAAAATAACTGGCTTTCTATGTCTGGCTTATTTCACTTAATATGATTTTGAGGCTCATCAATCTTACGGCACAAACGAAAACTTCTTTCCTTTTTATGGATGAATAATGATCCATTGTATGAATATACTACATATATTTTTTCATTCATCTGTTAGTGGACATTTGAACTGATTTGCCTTTGGCTATTGTTAATGCTGCTGCTGTAACTGTTCATGTACGATTATTTGTTTGAATACTTCTGTTCAGTTCTTTTGGGTGTATACCTGGGGTATTACTCCTGGGTTATATAGTAATTCTGTGTTCAACTTTTTAAGGATCTGTCAACCTGTTTTCCACAATGGCTGCAACATTTATATTAGAATCATAGAGTTTTTTTTTTTTTTATATATTTACACACATTTTTATATTTACCAGAGCTCTTCATTTCTTTATGCAGTTTCGGTCTATTGCCTGGCGTCCTTTTCTTTCACCTGCTGAACTCCCTTTAGCATCTCCTGTAAGACCAATAAGGTGGTGATAAAGCTTATCTTTATCTGGGAATGTCCCTTTTGGAAAGACAATTTTACTGGATACAGAATTCATGGTTGGCAATGTTTTGTTTTTAGCACTTTTATTTCCTCCCATTGCCTTCTTATCTCCATGGTTTCTACTGAGAAATTGGCAATTAATCTTATTACAGCTCCATTGTGTGTGACACGTTGCTTTTCACTGGCAGCTTTCAGAATTCTCTCTTTATTTTTAGCAATTGACAGTTTGAATATAAAGTAGTACAGTTTGGGTCTATTTGGGTTTATCCTTGTATTGTATCTAGGAAAAGATACCTTGACCCATGAAAGGTCAATGTCTGTCATATGGGAAAACACGTGGCTGGTGTCTGCTGGTTCTTATTCCTAGTTCCGTTGCTTCCAGCTTCTAATGCTAGTGGTTTACTCTCTAAGCATCTGTGGGTCTTCACTTAGCTCCTCTAGGACACAACTCTTGGTTCTGGCTTGCTTAGTGTCTCATAGGAAGGCACATGGCAATATCTACTGGGCTCTACACATGTCTAGGTGTCTGCCCTCTCTGTTGGCACTCCAAGCATCTCCAAATATCCATGTCTCTGTCAGCTCTGAAGCAACTCTTCTCCAAGCATCTGCATCTGAGGTTTCTCTAAAATGTTTCCCCTTTTATAGGAGTCTAGTAAATGAATCAAGACCCACCTTGAATCAGTGGAGTCAAATCTCTATCTAATAAAAAGGCCACACACATAGTTGGGTTTGTCACATCACCATGGAAGTAATCTAACCAAATGATTACACTCACAATTGGGCATGTCACACCTCCATGGAAATAATTCAATCAGAGCTCCCCACCCTAATTAATAGGTCTGGCTACACACTGGATCGTGATTAAATTATGGCTTTTCTGGAGTACATAATAGTTTCTAACTGGCACAGTCCCGTTTGGAGTCTGTTGAGCTTCTTGCATGTGTGTACTCATGTCTTTAGTTATATTTGGAAAGTTTTCAGCCACTGTTGGAATATTTTCTTAGCCCCTATCTCTCTTTCTTTTCCTCCTGGGACTCCAATAATATGTGTACTGGTATACTTGATGGTGTCCCACAGATTCCTTGGGCTCTGTTCACTTTTCTTATCTTTCCTCCTTCTGCCCCTCAGACTGGATGATTTTAATTTTCTTATCTTCAAGTTCACTGATTCTTTCTTCTCCCAGCTCCAATCTGCTGTTGAACCCCTCCAGGGATTTTTAAGTTTCTGTTATTGTGGTCTTCAGCTCTTTTGGGTTCCTTTGCATAATTTCCATCTCTCTATTGATATTCTCTTTGTGTTCATCTCTCATTTTCCTGATTTCCTTTAGTTCTTTATCCATGTTTTCGTTTAGTTCTTTGAACATATTTAGAACCACTTTTTAAAGTCTGCACTACCCCAGATCTGATCTTCATTACTGATAGTTTCTAATGTTTTAACCTTCTCATTTGCCTGGGTCATCGCTTCCTGTTTCTTTATATGTTATGTAATAATTTACTGAAGCCTGGAGATTTTTTAGGGTGTTACCACTGGAATTCAGACTCTGAGGCACCTATGTGTTGAGCTTATATCCACCTAATGTTATGACCAGGCTCTCCTTGAATGAAAGGATCTAGTGATAACAAGAACAACAACAACAACAAAAATACTTTCCCAGTGTTTGCATATTGGCCTGTGCAAGTGCTCTCTATTAGAGCTTAACCATACACTGCGTGGACAGAATAGTTTGAGTCAAAAGTATCAGGTTTTCCTCAGCTCATACATCTTGTCCTGGGCCTGCAACTTAGGAATTCCCCATTTTCATGGATAAAAATGTCCCCTCTTCCTTACGAAACTGTTTCATCAAGTTCCTGAGCACTGCACCATATGTCTTACAGCCAACAATCCCTTGCCCCGAGCAGTATGACTTGAATGCTCTCCCCAAACATTCTGCAAGAGAGCTCGGTGACCTACTTTCTACACTCAGGGAAAGTTCTTGTATCTTGAGTCCCTTAGGCCATCTCCAGGCAGATTGGGCTAGACATACATGTTGCCAGTATGTGCATGAAGGTTACTCTGCTTCCTCCGGAAGCAGAATCAGGAATCCATACTTTGAGTGTAGGCTGGCTCTGCACATAGCTGAGTGACTGAGAGAAGAACCAGCCAAAATGCCTTGAAATTTTATCACTTTGAAGTGGCCTTTTTCTTGATTTGATTGTTTTTCTTGTTACTGAATTTCTTCAGCTTTTTCTCAAACTTTAATAAAGATGTCTTTGCCAGTTCTTGCTGGTTGTTCATTGCCTCTATGGGGCGATGGAGCCCTGAAGTGTCTCACTCTGCCTTCTTGATCTCTGCTAATCTTTCCTGAGTCACAATATGTTATGAGTTGCAGCTCAAGCTCCTTGAGTCTGTGATCATTGATAGATGGGAAATCTCACTTTTTTTTTTTATTAATTAATGGAAAAAAAAGAAATTAACCCAACATTTAGAAATCATACCATTCTACATGTGCAATCAGTAATTCTTAACATCATCACATAGATGCATGATCATCGTTTCTTAGTACATTTGCATCGGTTTAGAGGAACTAGCAACACAACAAAAAAAGATATAGAATGTTAATATAGAGAAAAGAAATAAAAGTAATAATAATAGTAAAAACAAAACAAAACAAAACAAAAAAAACCTATAGCTCAGATGCAGCTTCATTCAGTGTTTTAACATGATTACTTTACACTTAGGTATTATTGTGCTGTCCATTTTTGAGTTTTTGTATCTAGTCCTGTTGCACAGTCTGTATCCCTTCGGCTCCAATTACCCATTATCTTACCCTGTTTCTAACTCCTGCTGGACTCTGTTACCAATGACATATTCCAAGTTTATTCTCGAATGTCCGTTCACATCAGTGGGACCATACAGTATTTGTCCTTTAGTTTTTGGCTAGACTCACTCAGCATAATGTTCTCTAGGTCCATCCATGTTATTACATGGTTCATAAGTTTATCTTGTCTTAAAGCTGCATAATATTCCATCGTATGTATATACCACAGTTTGTTTAGCCATTCTTCTGTTGATGGACATTTTGGCTGTTTCCATCTCTTTGCAATTGTAAATAACGCTGCTATAAATATTGGTGTGCAAATGTCCGTTTGTGTCTTTGCCCTCAAGTCCTTTTAGTAGATACCTAGCAATGGTATTGCTGGGTCGTATGGCAATTCTATATTCAGCTTTTTGAGGAACTGCCAAACTGCCTTCCACAGTGGTTGCACCATTTGACATTCCCACCAACAGTGGATAAGTGTGCCTCTTTCTCTGCATCCTCTCCAGCACTTGTCATTTTCTGTTTTGTTGATAATGGCCATTCTGGTGGGTGTGAGATGATATCTCATTGTGGTTTTGATTTGCATTTCTCTAATGGCCAGGGACATTGAGGATCTCTTCATGTGCCTCTTGGCCATCCGTATTTCCTCTTCTGAGAGGTGTCTGTTCAAGTCTTTTTCCCATTTTGTAATTGGGTTGGCTGTCTTTTTGTTGTTGAGTTGAACAATCTCTTTATAAATTCTGGATACTAGACCTTTATCTGATATGTCATTTCCAAATATTATCTCCCATTGTGTAGGCTGTCTTTCTACTTTCTTGATGAAGTTGTTTGATGCGCAAAAGTGTTTAATTTTGAGGAGCTCCCATTTATTTATTTCCTTCTTCAGTGCTCTTGCTTTAGGTTTAAGGTCCATAAAACCGCCTCCAATTGTAAGTTTCATAAGATATCTCCCTACATTTTCCTCTAACTGTTTTATGGTCTTAGACCTAATGTTTAGATCTTTCATCCATTTTGAGTTAACTTTTGTATAAGGTGTGAGATATGGGTCTTCTTTCATTCTTTTGCATATGGATATCCAGTTCTCTAGGCACCATTTATTGAAGAGACTGTTCTGTCCCAGGTGAGTTGGCTTGACTGCCTTATCAAAGATCAAATGTCCATAGATGAGAGGGTCTATATCTGAGCACTCTATTCGATTCCATTGGTCGATATATCTATCTTTATGCCAATACCATGCTGTTTTGACCACTGTGGCTTCATAATATACCTTAAAGTCTGGCAGCGCGAGACCTCCAGCTTCGTTTGTTTTCCTCAAGATGTTTTTAGCAATTCGGGGCACCCTGCCCTTCCAGATAAATTTGCTTATTGGTTTTTCTATTTCTGAAAAATAAGTTGTTGGAATTTTGATTGTTATTGCATTGAATCTGTAGATCAATTTAGGTAGGATTGACATCTTAATTATATTTAGTCTTCCAATCCATGAACACGGTATGCCCTTCCATCTATTTAGGTCTTCTGTGATTTCTTTTAGCAGTTTTTTGTAGTTTTCTTTATATAGGTTTTTTGTCTCTTTAGTTAAATTTATTCCTAGGTATTTTATTCTTTTATTTGCGATTGTAAATGGGACTCGTTTCTTGATTCCCCCTCAGCTTGTTCATTACTAGTGTATAGAAATGCTACAGATTTTTGAATGTTGATCTTGTAACCTGCTACTTTGCTGTACTCATTTATTAGCTCTAGTAGTTTTGTTGTGGATTTTTCCGGGTTTTTGACGTATAGTGTCATATCATCTGCAAACAGTGATAGTTTTACTTCTTCCTTTCCAATTTTGATGCCTTGTATTTCTTTTTCTTGTCTAATTGCTCTGGCTAGAACCTCCAACACAATGTTGAATAATAGTGGTGATAGTGGACATCCTTGTCTTGTTCCTGATCTTAGGGGGAAAGTTTTCAATTTTTCCCCATTGAGGATGATATTAGCTGTGGGTTTTTCATATATTCCCTCTATCATTTTAAGGAAGTTCCCTTGTATTCCTATCTTTTGAAGTGTTTTCAACAGGAAAGGATGTTGAATCTTGTCAAATGCCCTCTCTGCATCAATTGAGATGATCATGTCATTTTTCTGCTTTGATTTGTTGATATGGTGTATTACATTAATTGATTTTCTTATGTTCTTCAACCATCCTTGCATACCTGGGATGAATCCTACTTGGTCATGATGTATAATTCTTTTAATGTGTTGTTGGATACGATTTGCTAGAATTTTATTGAGGATTTTTGCATCTATATTCATTAGAGAGATTGGTCTGTAGTTTTCTTTTTTTGTAATATCTTTGCCTGGTTTTGGTATGAGGGTGATGTTGGCTTCATAGAATGAATTAGGTAGTTTTCCCTCCGCTTCGATTTTTTTGAAGAGTTTGAGGAGAGTTGGTACTAATTCTTTCTGGAATGTTTGATAGAATTCACATGTGAAGCCGTCTGGTCCTGGACTTTTCTTTTTAGGGAGCTTTTGAATGACTAATTCAATCTCTTTACTTGTGATTGGTTTGTTGAGGTCATCTATTTCTTCTTGAGTCAAAGTTGGTTGTTCATGTCTTTCCAGGAACCCGTCCATTTCCTCTAAATTGTTGTATTTATTAGCGTAAAGTTGTTCATAGTATCTTGTTATTACCTCCTTTATTTCTGTGAGGTCAGTAGTTATGTCTCCTCTTCCATTTCTGATCTTATTTATTTGCATCCTCTCTCTTCTTCTTTTTGTCAATCTTGCTAAGGGCTCATCAATCTTATTGATTTTCTCATAGAACCAACTTCTGGTCTTATTGATTTTCTCTATTGTTTTCATGTTTTCAATTTCATTTATTTCTGCTCTAATCTTTGTTGTTTCTTTCCTTTTGCTTGCTTTGGGATTCGTTTGCTGTTCTTTCTCCAGTTCTTCCAAGTGGACAGTTAATTCCTGCATTTTTGCCCTTTCTTCTTTTCTGATAAAGGCATTTAGGGCAATAAATTTCCCTCTTAGCACTGCCTTTGCTGCGTCCCATAAGTTTTGATATGTTGTGTTTTCATTTTCATTCGCCTCTCGGTATTTACTAATCTCTCTTGCAATTTCTTCTTTGACCCACTTGTTGTTTAAGAGTGTGTTGTTGAACCTCCACGTATTTGTGAATTTTCTGGCACTCCGCCTATTATTGATTTCCAGCTTCATTCCTTTATGATCCGAGAAAGTGTTGTGTATGATTTCAATCTTTTTAAATTTGTTAAGACTTGCTTTGTGACCCAGCATATGGTCTATCTTTGAGAATGATCCATGAGCACTTGAGAAAAAGGTGTATCCTGCTGTTGTGGGATGTAATGTCCTATAAATGTCTGTTAAGTTTAGCTCATTTATAGTAATATTCAGATTCTTATTTCTTTATTGATCCTCTGTCTAGATGTTCTGTCCATTGATGAGAGTGGGGAATTGAAGTCTCCAACTATTATGGTATATGAGTCTATTTTCCTTTTCAGTGTTTGCAGTGTATTCCTCACGTATTTTGGGGCATTCTGGTTCGTGCGTAAATATTTATGATTGTTATGTCTTCTTGTTTAATTGTTCCTTTTATTAGTATATAGTGTCCTTCTTTGTCTCTTTTAACTGTTTGAAGTCTTAATTTGTTGGATATTAGTATAGCCACTCCTGCTCTTTTCTGGTTGTTATTTGCATGAAATATCTTTTCCCAACCTTTCACTTTCAACCTATGTTTATCTTTGGGTCTAAGATGTGTTTCCTGTAGACAGCATATAGAAGGATCCTGTTTTTTAATCCATTCTGCCAGTGTATGTCTTTTGATTGGGGAATTCAGTCCATTAACATTTAGTGTTATTACTGTTTGGATAATATTTTCCTCTACCATTTTGGCTTTTGTATTATATATATCATATCTGACTTTCCTTCTTTCTACACTCTTCTCCATACCTCTCTCTTCTGTCTTTTTGTATCTGACTCTAGTGCTCCCTTTAGTATTTCTTGCAGAGCTGGTCTCTTGGTCACAAATTCTCTCAGTGGCTTTTTGTCTGAGAATGTTTTAATTTCTCCCTCATTTTTGAAGGATAATTTTGCTGGATATAGGAGTCTTGGTTGGCAGTTTTTCTCTTTTAGTAATTTAAATATATCATCCCACTGTCTTCTAGCTTCCATGGTTTCTGCTGAGAAATCTACACATAGTCTTATTCGGTTTCCCTTGTATGTGATGGATTGTTTTTTCTTGTTGCTTTCAAGATCCTCTCTTTCTCTTTGACCTCTATCATTCTAACTAGAAAATGTCTTGGAGAATGCCTATTTGGGTCTAACTTCTTTGGGGTGCGCTGCACTTATTGGATCTGTAATTTTAGGTCTTTCATAAGAGTTGGGAAATTTTCAGTGATAATTTCTTCCATTAGTTTTTCTCCTCCTTTTCCCTTCTCTTCTCCTTCTGGGATCCCACAGCACGTGTATTTGTGCCGTTCATATTGTCCTTGAGTTCCCTGATACCGTGTTCAAATTTTTCCATTCTTTTCCCGATAGTTTCTGTTTCTTTTTGGAATTCAGATGTTCCATCCTCCAAATCACTAATTCTATCTTCTGTCTCTTTAAATCTATCATTGTAGGTATCCATTGTTTTTTCCATCTTTTCTACTTTATACTGCACTTCCATAAGCTCTGTGATTTGTTTTTTTCAGTTTTTCTATTTCTTCTTTTTGTTCAGCCCATGTCTTCTTCATGTCCTCCCTCAATTTATCGATTTCATTTCTGAAGAGGTTTTCCATTTCTGTTCGTATATTCAGCATTAGTTGTTTCAGCTCCTGTATCTCATTTGAACTATTGGTTTGTTCCTTTACTGGGCCATATTTTCAATTTTCTGAGCGTGATCCATTATCTTCTGCTGGCACCTGGGCATTTAGTCAGATTTCCCTGGGTGTTGGACCCAACAGGGTGAAAGATTTTTCTGTGAAATCTCTGTGTTCTGTTTTTCTTATCCTGCCCAGTAGGTGGCGCTCGTGGCACACGTTTGTCTGCGGGTTCCACCAGTAAAAGGTGCTGTGGGTCCTTTAACTTTGGAAAACTCTCGCCGTGTGGGAGGTTCGCCAGCCGAAGCGGCTTGGAAGAGTGCCAGCCGGCCCGGGGGTCCGAACGCGGGGAGGGTCGCCGGCCACCGCAGCCCGGGAGAGCGCCCGACCGAATTTCTTAGTCGGCCCGGGGCGCCAAGCGTGGCGGGAGGGTGCTAGCCGTCGCAGTCCAGGTGAGTGCACCGTTCCCAGCCGGACCGGGGATTCATTTGTTTGGAAGAGACCCCCCCCGGTCACCGTTCTCCACGGTCTGGAGATTTCCGACCCAACTCTCTCAGTTGGTTCGGGGGGCCTCGTGTGGTGGGGGTGCCAGCCGCCACGGCCCGAGGGGACCACCTGCCCAATTCTGCCAGCTGGCCTGGGAAGGAGGAAGGGAGGGACTCCGGCCGCTTGCCGTCCCGCCCGGGAAAACCCGTGCCCCTCGGCAATCTCACCAAAGCTGGTTCTCCCAGACAGCCGTTCCAGGATGGGGTACGCTGTCCCTTTGATCTCCGTCGTGGCTCCGGCACCTGCTCTGTATCGTCTACCCTTCCCCAGTAGCTGTTCTGGAGGAGGCAAGGTGAGGGTGGCAAGGTTGTCGAGGATGGTGGCGGAGGAGCTGGTGAAGGCGGAAGAGGGCACAGTGGTGGTTCGAGAGCCGCCGGAGCAGGAAGAGAAAGGGAAGGGCAAGATGGCGGCGGGAGCGCCACCGGTGGAGAAAGAGGGAGAGGAGGGCTGGCTGGCTGGCGATGGGAGCGCCGCCGGCGGAGAAAGCAGGATCATAGAGTTTTAACATTGGCCTAGTATTTATTGAGAACCTTTTGAGGCAAGGTATCTCTCTAAACCCTTTACATATACCATCTCATAATTCTCATGAAATTTATGAAGAATTTGTCCTTTGCCCATGCTTAAACAGAGGCTGAGATGTTAGGTGACTCGCGCAGGGCATCCATCCCAGGGGTTCTCAGTGTGGGCAACACGACCTGCATGTGATAGGCAAGATAGTTTTAGGTGGCACCTAGACAGACATTCAATGAAATTTAATTGTATAGTAGGGAAGTTATTTGTGCAAAGTTTCTTTCTTATTAACTGAAGTATAATTGAGTGTAGTAAGCTCTAACACTTCCTCACCTCCTGTCCTCTACCTTCCTTGAAACTTTTCTTTCTTTAAAGAACAGGGTCCAGTTTAAGAACCTTGGGCAAATTTGCTTTCCAGCTAGGATGTAATCATGTTGTATTGTTTTCATGGTACTTATTTTTGTTATGTTCTATTGATGGCAAGTAAAACTGTCTTCCTGTTTATGGTGGTAAATAAAGGTTTTCTTTTAACATAGAATTATTTGAATTTAAAAAGTGATTCAGTTTAGGGCAAGCAGTGGTGGCTTAGTGGCAGAGTTCTCGCCTGCCATGTGAGAGACCCAGGTTTGATTCCCAGTGCCTGCCCATGTTTAAAAAAAAGGGTTTCAGTTTAAAGGAAAACAGTTCATGCTATAAATTGAGCTTGAGCTTATGCTCTTTCCATTTAACTCAGCAGATATATGTTGAATGTCTAGGCACTAGGAAATATAAAAATGACTATAACTAGATCTTTGTTTTCGAGGCCTGAAAAGAGCAAAGTGGAGTAGCATGTAGTGAGTGCAGGTGTAAATGGGACTTTTACCTGCCTGGGTATTGGAGCAGGAAGTGAGGGCGGGTGTTAGGCACCCATATGTGGATATGGACTGATTCAAATTATTACAGGTCCCTACTGAATTTTGAGAATTGATCTTTTGGGGTCAGATAAATATCATTGTCTCATACATCCATTTGATTTACTATTATTTTTGGCTTATTGGGTTAAGAGAATATTATCAAGGTCTTTAATGGTTCTCCATATGTTTGCCACCAGGCATTTATTGATAACCCTAGGGGAACTCAAAGTACAATTTTGGGAAATGGATATGTACATAGATACTAAAAATACAGTTTAGAAAGTGCTATAATAAAGAATTGAAGAACATGCTCTAGATCAACTACAACTGCAGGGGATAGGTGAGATGGCTTCCTGGAATAGGTGACATTAGACCTAGATCTTGGAGGAGAAGTTTGCTGGGTCAGAAGAGATGAGGGGTTCCATGTGGCTGCTTTTTAAAGTTGAATTGGGATTTAATGGGAATTTTGTGAATGTTACAGTATTTTCAGATTTTCAGTTTGCACAAGGTTATAAGCATAGAACTTAGCTTTTCTTTTCTTCTTGTGCCTCTAGATTTTCCTTTCATCTTTCCCTTGTTTTAGTGCTTTAGTGGATCAGTTCAGAAAATGACAGGGTGCTGCTTAAAGGCTGACTCGGTCTTGTTTGATTTTTAAGAAGGGAACATGTCTTTCCATACTTAAAGCCAGCACATAGATTTCTAGGATGGAAAATATAATTATCTATTCATGTATTAAGAATGGACAAAATTGTAGTATGTTTTTAAAAAATTGTACCAATAAGTAGACTTTTAAAAATGGCCTTTGATTTCTATTAACCTTAGTTTCTTCCACTTCAGAGTTACCAGTGTGCAATTTTGTGCCTGCATCATAAAATTAGAATATCTTTATGATAGTTAAGTTTGTATATGGGAATTAATACTTGCATTGCAGTCCACATCACTGAAATAGGATCCTGTCAGAAATCTAAAGTAATATTCAGACAATATAATCAGTATTCTGAATGTTTATTGTGGTGCATTTAACTAGGTAAATGATAATGCAAAAACGTAAAACAAAGCTAAAGTTTGAATATAAATTTATACCCATTTTTCCCCCTTTAAATTGAGCTTACTAGTTGAATCTTATGTTCCTACCTCTGACCTGTTTTATAAACAAGAGGGTAGAAAGAGTGCAGCTCTCATCCATTTTTCTAGTTATTAAGTCTTATCTTTTATGGTTATCCTTGAAAATATATCTCAGCATATCTTCTTTTGTTTTTCAGTGGCATTTATTTATACATCTTTTCAAATTAAAGGGAAAAAGTATTATTAGAGCGCTTGCTTGTTTTCTATTAATCAGATCTGTAAAATTTACTGTCTTCACATGAGTACGATGCTTCTGTTCCCTCATCATATTTTTTTACCTTCCATTTTATTTCTTCAAGCATTTATTAGTATTTGTTATATTGCTCCTATATGAAAGACAAGATGTAATATTGGCATTAATATGATTGTTAAAAATTAGTTACTTGGAAATCCGGAGTAACACATGAATCAAGTCAGATGATTTCTTTTAAAGGTAAAACTACTGATGTAGTTTTAAGGTCTGCTGCATTCACTTTATTAGCTTTTGTTAATTCATATGAGAAAATAAGGTTGGAAATCCTGGTGAACCCCAGTGACTCATCTGCGTTTTGGAAAACTGAATATAAACTTAATGTTTTTATTTCCTTGCTACAATATGCACGCTTTTAACACTCCAGCAAATAATGTATTAATGCAGTATCCAGTTAAGGAAAAATAGAGCATATTTTAAAAAGGGCACCATTGTGGGTATTTGCAAGTTTTTCCTTATTGCCATTACTATTATACTTTGTTTAGTTTGTGACTAGTGGCGTCAGTCTGATTGCCTAGGCCAGGCAGCTTGGTGAGATGTTATCCTATTCATCCTGAAGTATCCTTTTTCTATTTAGTGAGTGTGCACTTTAAAAAATGTTACAGTGGGCAATGGTGGCTCAGTGGTAGAATTCTGGCCTGCCATGCTGGAGACCGGGGTTGGATTCCAGGAGCCTGCCCATGCCTGCCCCCCCCCCCCCCCAAAAGGATGTTACAAATATATGATGTTGGTTGGACATTTGGCTACAGATGATCAATGCTAAGGAGTATTTGTTGTAAACCCCTCATTCAATACAAAGGCCTTGTCATTTATGGGCTCACAGTCTAGTGGAGAAGATACGTACATTTAAAAAGTAGAGAAAAACATTTCTAGGTAATGTATGTACCCAGTTTAAAAACTTAGTATTACTAGACTCGTTACGAAAAACAGCAATTTTCCCCCCATCTCTACTTACTTAAACTATCCATTTTCAAACTTCTTAATTGTTTTTTCTGGTACCTAAATCCATAATTCTAAATGGTATGCTTATGTTGCATTGTTTTCTATTTTCAAGTTTAGACCTTATCGACTCTCCTGTGTAAAAGTTAGCTTTTTTACACTGTCCTACCATTCCCTTTCCCAGTGTCCTCCCATTATATCAAAACTTTTGATTGAATCAGCACTCTGTGTTTGCATTATGACTTTATAAAATAACTGTATTTCTTTAATATTCAACTTTTTCTTTCCCTCGAGCTGATAATTGCATCATTGTTTTACTTTTTAAAAAATGCATATAATGCCAGTTTATCCTCAACTCTGAGGAACTGTATGCATGCTCCTCTGAATGTGGTGGAATACATCTGTTATTCGAACTGTAGTGAACATTTGCATGTTTATGACTGCCCTTCATCTTTTCAGTAACTTTTCTATGTTTGGAGTAATGCCCACATTTTAAAAAGCTCTGCTTTTTAAATTAGAATTTAGAATTAACTCAAATTCACAGCCTTCCTTGTAGGTAAGATGCATTTAGGTGAGGTAAATTCTTCTGGTTTGAAGGCCCATATATATTTTGTTTTAGCAGTAAGCATGTTGCATGCTACTTATTTCTAAAATTCTGTGGCTTTGGTCAGCAGTAGTAGCTGCATTGAATATCCTGATTAGACTTTGAGCCTTTCCTGGACCCCTCTACTTCATTTTTCAGGCAGTAACTTATTACTCTCATGATCTGCTGTACATGCATAGTGAAACTTCTCTTAACTATCCCTTTTGGAATTACTTTGGCCCCAAACCTTATTTTGTGAATCCTTTATCTTCTGTCTTCATGGATTTCCTCATTTTTGGTGGGGCACATCCTGCAGTAGTTTCTGGGAGAAAATATAAGGAGGTAAGTTTTCCTGCATGTCTGAAAAATGCCTTTTCTGCCCTCACACTTGGGCATAGAATTCTAGATTGGAAATAATTTTCCCTTAACAATTATTATTCCATTGCTCTCTAAGCTTCCAGTATTCCTTCTGAGAAGTCTAGTGCCTCATCCTTTGTGTTGTTTTTTCTGTTTCAAGACTTTAGAAGCTTTTTATTTCCTTGATTTATAAAATGGTGATAAGCATCGGAGTTGCTATTTTCCATTCGTTTTGTTCGGTTATCCAGTCTGAAATTCAGTTTTGGGAATATTTTTTGAGAGGCTGGGTTATCATTTCTTTAATGTTTGAGAAAATAAAATCTTTATTTTCTCTGCCCTTACTTTCTGGAACTCCTGTTAGTTGAATGTTTTAAATCCTGGATTAATCCTTTAATAATTTCTTACCCTTTTTCCCCCCTTTCCCATCTTTTTCCCTTTTTTTTTTTTTTTTCCTATTTCCTGAGAGATTTTCTTAGTTTGGTTTTCAACTGTACTAGCGATTTTTTTTTTTTAATTCTGCTATCATAGTTTTATTTTCCAAGAATTCTTTTTGTAAACTAAATTTTCCCTAAATTTTATAACATTTTATTTCATATATACCAGTAGATTACCTTACTGAAAATCATTTTAGTTTTTTTTTTTAAGTGTTAGTCTTTCCTTGAATTCCATAACTGCCCTTAACCTTAATTGTCTTTTCTATAGGAGTCTTTCTTAAAACGTAGTGATCCTTGGCTTTCTGTTCATATGTAGCAGTCAGGTGCTAAAAACTGACAGAAAGTCTATCTACTTGTAAAGGTGTGTCCACTGGTGGGCTTGGATAATTGGAGAGGGGGACAGGCCATTTTACTTAAGGGCTCTAAAATGTCAGTATCTGTACTCTGAGAAGAAGTATCATTTACTCTGAGAAGAAGGCACCAGGAGATCTGAAAGCTGAATGGGTAGGGGGGATGTGTCTGTTTCCCCCCTTTTCCACTGACTCCTCTCTCCGGTACTGCCAAATACCCCCTCCTCCCCTTCTGTTAAGGCTCTTCAGATGGTAATTCTCTTGACTTCTGACAGTATGGGGTGGAGGTTGGAGAGGGGGCTCTGAACTGCTCCTTATGCATTTTCCACCCTGCTCCCTGCTGCCATCCTTTTCTTTCCAAGAACCAGCAGTCTCTGATAACTGAGCCTTTGGGGTTCTGGCTTTAATCTGTTTGCTTCTTATCCTCTTACCTAGAACAAATGGAAACTTTAATTATCATTTGTCTATCTTCTTTTCTCCCTTCAAAATTTTGTTGACTTCTCTTATCTGTTATCTTATCTCATACTCTCTTTGCCCTGGTGGATATATGCTTTTTTAATTCCTTTGCTGTCATTTGCGTGGGGTTCCGTGAGGGAGTAGAGATAACATGAGTATTTAATCTGAAATGTTTTACTGGAAGCATCCATGCAGACATCTCTACTAAAGAATTTTCTCCTGCCAGTCTATTTTCTGTTTATGAGGTTTTTTTACAGTGTGCTACCAGGTAATATGCTGGGCTTTTCCGTGTCTGAAGGAACTGTAGACCCAAGACTACACCTATGACTAAATGAACTGAACTGGAGTCTCCTCTGGTTGGCAAGGGCCCTGGCCCGAGGAGGCTGTGTGAGGCTGGGGCGGGGCAGCCTTTGTTTAGATTAGCAGGGAAAAGCCTCCTGGAACGCAGGAAGTGCTGCTCAGCGGAAAATGATCTTCCCAGCTGTGTTTAGGACAGAGTGAAGGAGAGGTCGGAAGTGGGAAGGCCAGAAGGCGCGCGCTCACCATCCTGAGGAGAAATCAGTGCCAGTGTCTGGACAACACACAGTTCCCCAGTGAAGGGAAGCCGAAAGTAGAAGCTAGTTGAGAGGGATGACATGGAGGAAAAAGCTTTGGAGGTTAACTGCATGTGAAGAACAGATATTTTAAAGAAGTCGAAGATGATTTCAGGATGCATTGAATGTATTCTATGATGATAAAATGATTAAATTTGTAAGTAGACCTCATTAGATTTTAGGAGGAAAAACAGGCACGTTAAATAAAATATTTAAAGCTTATATTACGCCAGAAAAAAAATGTCTTGTGAAGACACGAATCCACACATTTTCTTTGTGCCCTCTTCTAATGGCTTTTAAAATGCTAAGAGCACAGGAGGTCTCCCTCCTCCTCCTTGGAAGCCTTATGAAGGATCCAGTATATAAAACAATAAAAGAGAACTTTTGTGCTAGAAGCCCCATGTACCTGGTCTCCCCTGTGTCCCTTTATTGGGAACAATTCTGGTTTTACAATTGACATTAAAAGTCATGGCATAGGCTTTGTGAATCTTCAGTCCTCAAAGAAAAGTAAAATGATGTTCATTTAAGGCAGAAAATTATACTAATATTTGTTAAAATGTAATTTTTAACAGAAAAGAATGAAGCCAAACATGTTCTGATTTTTTTCTAATTTATCCACAAAATTGAATAAACCATAGTAGCATGTTTCTTGAGCATTTCAGCATTCAGTTGGGACATTGCTGTATTTGAGTTTTATCTAAGAGAACAGCTTCCTTGTATCGGTATGTGTGGCTCAGTGCCAAGACCAATGTGAAACTAAAAACAACAGCAGCTAACTGTTAGAGTAATTATAACAAAAGTAGGATCTGTAGTCTTATATGTCAGGAATAAAGAATAATAGTTCAGTTTATTTGGCCAGCGTTTGGTGTTCATGTTGCTGTTTTCATAGCTCTGCATATGGTCTTTAAAGCTATCGTGCTCTTTCAAAATGAACTGTCTGTCCACTTTTATCAGCTTTCACAAATGTTATCTTTTTGTATCTTCGTCACATTAAAACAACAGTTGGTAATTAGGATACCTCAGAAAAGAATCTTATATAGATCACATGATAGAAGATTCAGAAGGTGAATGGAAACCAGCACCCTGGCATGAGTTTATTCTTCCTTTACATTTTTGGTGCCCTGGTGATGCCTTGATCCTTAGGCCCCCTTAAGTTAAAAATACCCAGTGTGTGGTCCTGCCAGCTGGCAAGAGGCCAGGCTTTTTATAGCCTTGTCTGGCCTGGGAACAGAGCTTAGCCTAGGGGGAGGTGCAGGGCTGGTGCCCTGGGGAGGGTATCCGCTGGCTTTGTGGCCAAAAGTGGGGGGTTGGGGTGCCCTGCCTCCATCATAAGTACTATCTCCGTCTTCATAAATAAAATATGAGTCATCTGATGTCACCTCCTCTTTTGGTAAGATAATTTGCTAAAATAATCAAGGAGACACTTTTAAGTAATTTTTTCCCATTATTTTTGAAGCCTGTTGTACCATCTGCCGGGGAGAAACTTCACTGCCTTAGTACATATACTTTAATGAATTTAGCACCAGGTTCCTGGAGAAACATGTTTAATAAATGTCAACAATTTGGGGACATTTAGTCTTAGTTTTTTGGTATTCTGTGTCCAGTGGCAGTTTTCCTAAATTATGTCCAGAATTTCTTTGTGATTATGTATATTACTTTTAATTCTAAATTGTTGTTGATATTGCTTACTTTCTTTTGAAGGTATTCATTTGTTTCCGTGGTTCTTCTCCTTCCCTTCCTAACAACAACCTAGAAAACATTTTTGCCTCCTTTTCTCCCTTTCTTCTTCCTTGGATTTTTTTTATTATTAAAACCATAGGGTTAAAGTAAAAAAAAAAATGCTATTGAGACATTGCTTTGTTTTGTTATTATATATTGGCAAGGAATTCGGTGAGGGATGATGTTATTGAATTTTCTTTACAAATAATCTCAGGTTGTAACCTTGAGTCAGTCAAGATGGGTGACCCAATGTGAAGACTTCAGAATAGTAAATGGCAGGATGCCATTTAATTCACACAGAGGCTTCTGCGTTTGTGTAGTTTAGAAGAGTCAGAATTTAAACACCCTTTTGTTTAAACTGTTGTCTTTGCATGTGTTTCTGTCCTAAGAGAAAATAGTCACATTAATTTCTTTTTACTTACCATTTCCTCAGATGGTAAGTAAAAGAAATGCCTACCATTTGAGGAAAGGGGAAAAGGAAGAAAGACAAATATTTGTGTTTTTTGGGGGGGTGGAGTGGGTGGGGAGGTGTATTGTTTCTTTTGAAGGCTCCTGAAGAGCGTGGTTGGTAAGCAGATTGTAACAGACTGTGCAGACTCTGCAGAAGGGAGACCATGTCATTGCTCTGACACCAGACTGAAGGAAGGAGTGTTCGCTTTCTCCTGTGGGTTAAAAACACACGAGAGCACCTTTTTTGACACTAGGTTTACTGAAACATCACTGGTGTTCTTTTAGTAGTCCTTCTGTGAATGTTTGTATACAAAGTGGTGTGTGTCAGAGCTTGAAATCTTCTTTCCTGGCTCTCTTTGAACAGGTGGCGCTGGGCAAGTTTTAGCACATGACATGGGGCTACCTACCACGGAGAGAATGTCTTGCTTAAATCTCTCTAAGTTGATGGGCAGAGAACGGTGCCAGTTTACATATGGCACCGTAAATGAATCATTGCCTCTTTTTCTGAGAATAGAAAAGGTGGACCCTGTGGTTTGAGTCTTGAATGCTGGAACATTTACAGTGAGATTAGAAACCCCTGTTTGTTTGTTTGTTTTCCCCTGGTCAGATGAATCTGTATATTTTTAGTATAGCATTTCTGGTGCTTTAGAACTCAGTATTCTTATTCAGGACTCTCTACTCTCCCAAGAAATTGCAAAAATCATTTTTCTTTTGTAGGAGATATTTTTATCATTTAAGTGGATTTTGTGACTATATATTGTGACTTCCTGATTTTGTACGATGGTAGAATCTTAGAAACAATCCTGTTTTTTAGATTCTTTAAGTTGATAAATTAAGGGGTCTACTAGACTGCATGAATAAGGACCACTTCCAAATTTTGTTACAAGTAATACTATTTTTTAATAAATGTGGTACATATAACTATAAATAGAGCTGCTGGATTTCTAGGTAAATAATGAACTTCAGGTTTTTGTGGAGATGAGGGACTTAGTTCTGTTTTTCTGCTTTTCTGATTACAGAAGAGTTTCTTATAAAACATTAAAAATGCTGAAAAGCTCAGTGCAGTAAGCGAAAAGCCAAATCTGAAATAGTATATTACGCATATTCTGCAACTTGCTTTTCTTGTTTAATATATCCTAGACATCTTCCCATTATCCATATTTAATGCTGCACAGTATTTCTTTATATGGCTATATTATCATTTAGCTGCATTTCTGAGTGAGGGATATTTTGGTTGATTCCAGCATCTTATTATTACCAATGATGCTGAAACAAAAATGCTCCTACAATTGTAACCTTGTGAGAGTATGTCTAAGATAAAGTTTTAGAAATAAAACTGGTCAAAAAGTCAGAATTACCTGTTCTTGAATAGGGAGAAGACCCAAACCCCAAAACTCAACTTTGGCTGGATTTCTGCCTTTTAAAATGAGTATTTTTTTCCTGTATTAAAAAATATGACTGTTGTAAACTGCCGTTTGTGTTTGTGTGTGTGTGTGTGTGTGAGAATCTCTCTTTGCATTAATTTTTGTTTAGAAGTAGAATTTTTTTAACATTGAACTTTCTCATTTAGTCTTTAATATACACTTGAAAAGCCTCCTTTACATGAAATTTTAAATTTTACTGTATTTTGTTTAGTAAATGACTAATAAAATGATGAACACGATGCATTTGTTATAAATATTACTTTCTTCCTGTTCTGCTATCTGTACTGTATACTATAAATGTTAGGGAGCTCCTTTGAACTTCCTCTTTGCCTTTGAGTACTTTTTGATTTTCTAGTCAAAACTATAGCTAAAACAAAATATTAGAAAGAGGAAAATTTCCATTGGTCAGTTATTTATTGAGCACTGTTAGTACAAAGTGCTCGACAAAGCATGACCAAGTCTGACTTCAGTCAGAAGTATAGTGTTCCTCACCATAATTGGTAAAATTCCACATGTAAATATTTAATAATGCACAGGAATTATTTTCTGTCTAACAATTGAAGAGTATAAAAATATAAAGATTAACAGAGTACTGTATGATTCTCCAGAACTTTGCATATTCAACGACTTAGGAACATTGTTTACTGCACATTGTGTTTGATTAGGTTATTTATCACCATGGTAGAATGGGTAAGATCTCACTGTGTGTGCACTCTGCATCTACCAAAGATATCAGTGAGGAGGAGCCTTAAGACTCGAAGAGTCAGTTCCCTGGTGGTCTTTCCTTCATTGGGAGAATTCTAGGGGCTGTTTTGGGCCTTCACCTAGCCAGGAAAGGAGGTCGAAACACCTGGCCTCAAGAAGGAATCATCCTCTCTTTGCTCTCCCAACCTTGGAGAATAGACCTACTATCTCTAGATTTTTACTAGCAGAAACAGGAAGAAATTATGGTGATACTGTTATCTCAGTGCAAGTTGATCTAGAAAGGGGGCACTTTCAGTTGTACAAATACTTGCTATTTGAATAAATATATAATAAAAATTATATTTCTACTCTTTATTTCTGGCATGAGAATATGGACACTTTAAATAAAAATATTTTGTATTTTCCATTTGCTATAGCCTTTATAAATTTAGTTTGTGCTTATGACTCTTCTACTTAGAAAAAAACAAAAGAGCCAGTGATTTGGACCTTCATTAAAACACTGTTTTCATAAAAATTAATTACCTGCTAAAACTATGACATTTTTCTAAACAAGCTGTAAACTTTCCCCCATGAACCAAAAATTGACCATGAGCAGATGTTTTTCTAAAACTGACCACAAGGAAGCATGTCAAGGCTAACTCAGAGGATTATACAGAAGATTAAACTATGATTTAATTACAACAATTGACTCTCTGGCTCTATTAATAGCTAATGACTTGTATTATATTTTCCTATGCCTGTGAGCTATGTTGCACTGTAGTTTAGACCTTTCGGATATAATCATTACCTTTCCCAGGGATCTGACCAGAAGTATTGTCCTTTCCTTCATTTGTGGTGTGGGTTTTAAAGTTCCCCCTCCCCATCTAATTGTTTCCTCTGATTTGCCAGTATAGTTTCTCTTGTTTTATATAATCCCACTTTGTTTGCTTTTAAACTCTCAAGCTCAGCTTTAATCTCTAAGAGATGGGTTCCACATCTGTAAAATGGTGTTCATAGTATTACTTACCTCCATAGATTTTTTTGAGGGTTAATTGAAATGATGTTGTAAAGAATTTAGCACTGGTAGAGGAACTGATAGATTTTGATAAAAGTTGTAAAACCATTTTGTAATTACATTAAGATGAAAGATTAATGTTAGCTGTATGAAAACTGATTAAAACAATGCAATAAGTTCATCAGAACAGTTCACTCACTATGTGGAGCTCTAAATATGGTGTGTATCTGTATCTGTTTAAAATCCCACAACTAGAGAAGAGCATAAGCCACTGGTTTACACGGAGAAATTAGCTCCAGAATCTATGCACAACCAGCTGTCTATTCTCATATTTGGGGGGAGTCCTCAGAGATGCTATAGAACTTTTACGGAAAAGGCAACTATTGAAAATATCAGTATGAAAATAAAGATTATAGTGGTTTGTTTTCTATTTTCAAAAATTTAAGAAAAATAAATTGCCTATTGTGCCAGTTTAAAACTGTTATGTGCCCCAGAAAAGCCATGTCCTTTTTTCCTGATCCAGTTTTGTGGGGGTAGCTGTGTTTTTAATCCTGATTGGATATTGTGGAGTGGAAACTTTGGATTGTTTCCATGGAGATATGACACACTCATTTGTGGGTGTGGCCTTCTGATTAGATGGAGATGTGACTCTGCCCATTTAAGGTGGGTCTTGATTAGTTTGCTGGAGTTCTTTAAAAGGGGAGACATTTGGGAGAAAACACAGTTGCTTGAGAGCTCACATTGTCACAGACATTTGAAGATGCTTTGAGTATCGAAAAGAGAGAGCAGATGCTAAGACACGAATGTTTGGAGATGCATAGCCCAGCAGATGTTTTTATGCGCCTTCCCATGAGATGCTAAGAAAGCCAGAACCCAGAGTTGTTTTCCTAGAGGAGCTAAGTGAAGGCCCACAGACACTTAAGAGGAAACCACTGGCATCAGAAGCTGGAAGCAGCAGAACTGGGAACAAGGACCAGCAGACACCGTCCATGTGCTTTCCCATGTGATAGGCATTGGCCTTCCTTGAGTCAAGGTATCTTTCTCTGGATATCTTACTTTGGACATTTTTATAGCCTTAGAATTGTAAACTTCTAATGTAATAAATTCCCTTTTTAAGAGCTGCTCCATTTCTGGTATATAGCATTCTGGCAGCATTTAGCAAACTAATACGATTATGTAACCTACTATTTCTACGTATTGTAGTTAAAATCGTGCTCGTGTAGATTGGTCGTGGACAGTGATCAGATGGTGGGTTCTGGAGTCATCTTGAACCTCAGTTTCTTTATAGGGTTGTTAGGATTGAATGTGTTCCTAAAGGTTGAGTTTCTAGAACAGTCCCTGGCACAGAGTAAGCATTCAGTATATGGTGCCTAACATTAACTCCAACAAACTGATTGCAGATGCCATGTGGAAAGATAGGTGTATGTGTAAACAAATAGATTCAACTATATGAATGCGTAGAACTATATATATGTGTGTATATATGATAACATTACCTACGTTTTTCAGGCACATTGAATAATAATAATATAGACATTTACGATTCCCCACAGTATGCCACATGCTTTTTTTTTTTTTAGCATTTTATATACATTCATTCATTCAACTTCATAGCAAGTCTATGAGATGGAGGTATTATTTTCATCCCATTCTACAGATGATGAAATTGAGACACAGAAGACCTCCTAGTGGAGAAGCTGGAATGGAATTCAGTCAGTGTGGCTCCAGAAACTTTCATCTCAACTCTAGGCTATGCTGTCTCATCAACACTAAATGTTTTATCTTCTTTTATCAGGACACTCTCATTTGTCTGACTGGCTAAATTCATATATATTTGTGCATATATACAGCATAGCCTGTTCACTGCATTGTGTTTGTGTGTATGTCTGTGTGTGTGAGAGAGAGAGGGAACATTTTGCCTTTGCTTAATTGTAAAGTGTTTCAATTGTATTTTCTTGCAATGATGGCATCAAATAAAATGAAAGAAGCGGTGGGGGTGGGGGTGGAGCTAAAGAAAAATGATTGGAGGAATATCTAAATCAAACAGTTGAAGTATTGGTGATCTAAGGTTAGAATTGGTCTCTCTGAGACTTCGTTAATTCATTCCAAAGTTCTAATGGCCCAGAAAGGCTTGTGTTGATTTATAGGTATCTTCTGGTGGCTCTGGGTTTACTTAAAGTGTCACAACCAGAACATCAACTTAGTAAGATTTGTGCTCTTTGCTAAGGGCTTTTACCTCAGTAAAACCTCTTAGAAGTCCTGTTAAGTAGCACTGGGAGCATTACCATTTTCCAGATGAGGAAATTGAAACTTAGGTTAAACGACATTCCCAAGGTTGTACAGTGTTGAAATGTCGAAGCTGAACTGAGGTTTTCTGATGGTTAAAGCCCGGGTTCTTTGTGTTCCCCACAGTTTCAGGATAATGTCAGAACCCAAGGCTCCTCTCCATTTAGAGGAAGTCCATAGCCCCTGTGAAGCTTAGATACTAGACATAAGGCACTTGAAATTAAAGGACAGGTGGCTCAGTGGGTAGAAGGAGAGGCCCTGGTGTGGCCTTGGCCTGGGCCCAAACTCCTGGTGGAGGAGTTCCATCCTGACTGTCCGGAGCTGGCAGTATAAAGGAGGACTTTGTTCTGAACCTTATATTTGAATTGGAAATTTAAGGCGGATCTGGTGTTAGGAGGAGCTAAAGAGCCATGACTCACCCAGGGGCTGCTCACCAATCCTGGTACTGCTTTCATTGTTCCTTTTCGTTGTGGCTTCCGAGGAGAAAGGGATGAATGGCTCTCTAGTCCTTAGCTAGTGTAGAATTACTCAGCTTTACATTTGAAATATAAATGAATCGAAAGTGTCTAATTTATTCCTTCCCTGATCTCCTTTAAGTTTTGGCCTTAAATTTGATGTGACATAATTTTGGAGAGCAATACTGGTTTTGATGCTACTGCCACTACCACCCATCACTGATTTTGGGCCATAAAGGGGTTGAGAGTAGGGAGAGTTCTTCCTATAAGAGTTATGTTTATTCTAGTTTGGTGTGTTACATAAAATTTAGATTTTAGGTTTTGTTGTTGCTGTTAAAATTCCAATGTTTATTGGCATGCTGTGGTGCAAATGTGAAAAGGAAACTGTTAAAAGTTTAATTATTTTATAATTTATACATCAGTATTTTATATGGAGAGATGCCTATAGCAGCTTTCCCATGTGTTTAGTACTAAAGATTTTCTAGATTAAATGAAACTGTAGGTTGCAAAACATGTGGTTTTTTGCATGTGCAGTTATTTCTTTATCACCAAGTTGTCCTTCCAAGCCTGGTCTAAATGTGCTTGAAAATTGCCATCTGCTCCCTGCAGTTTGGAGAGGGCACAGAAATACTAAGGTGAAAAGCTGTCACTTCTAATATTTTCATTCAAACTTTCACACCCTTCTTGTCTAGTTACATAATTGCATGCAGCAGGAGTTGTTTCAGCCATTTGGTCTTGTACTTATTTTAAAAGAGAGCAAGTGAGGGAGACAGTCTGTTTAATTTTAAAAGCTGGGACACAATACTGATACAAATTTGAGAATCTGAAAAAGCGTGAAAGCATTTAGAATTGAACCCTTCCTACTGAGGAAATTAGTGGATAAGTCCATCACATAAGTGAGATGAATACCAATAAAAACACATACTTTTGGCTCCTAATTTCCTTAGAGAGAATTTGCTTTTTTTGCGGTGGGAGCGGAGGTATTGGGCAGTCTCTGGGAATCAAACCGGGGTCTCTGGCATGGCAGGTTAGAACTCTGCCTCTGAGCCACCATTGCACCACCCAGAATTTGCTTTTTTAAAAACTTTTTAAATACTATATTATCAAACTTCCTTTTTGAAGTTGGTATGACATAGATTTAATGACTTCATAGTTCTATAAAATACTATTTGATCAGAATTTATTATAAATAATATCAGAGGGATTTTGGATTGTTCAAATACTTTTTAATTAGAGAAGTTGGAGGTGTACAGAAGAGCCATGCAGAAAGTAAAAAGTCCCCATATACTCTACTTTGCTATTACAGACACAGTTTTCCTTATTAACACTGCATTAATATGATACCTTTGTTATAGTTGATGAACCAATATAATTATAATATTGACTATAGTCCATAGTTACATCCGGGTAAAATCCGTGCACTTCTTTGGTGTTGTTTAGTTTTGTTTATTTTCTTTTAAATAATTCTTATTTAAACCTAAAATTTTCCCTTTAACTGCATTCAGATATACAATTCAGTGGTGTTAATTGTATTCACAACATTCCATTAGGATCACTACTACCCATTACCAAAAATTTCTCTTTATCCCAAAAAGAAAATCTGTACCAGTTAAGCTTTGATTCTCTACCCCCTACCCTAGCCACTGGTAACTTGTGTTTTAGTTTCTGACTCTGTGCTCATTCTAATTATTTTGATTTTACTGATATCATACAATATCTGTCCTTTTTTTTTTTTTTTTTTTTTTTTTTTTAAAGGAAAGACAGAGAGAAGGAAGGAAGGATAGAAGGAAGGAAGGAAGGAAGAAAGGGAAACATCTTTAAACATTTTCTGGTTTTATTGTATTCTGTTTCTCCGTTTTTTGTTACATGGGCTGGGGCCGGGAATCGAACCGAGGTCCTCCGGCATAGCAGGCAAGCACTTTGCCCGCTGAGCCACCGCGGCCCGCCCAATATCTGTCCTTTTGTATCTGGCTTTACTCAGTGTGATGTCTTTGAGAAACATCCGTGTTGTTGCATGTATCAGACCTTCATCCCTTTTTATGGCTGAATAATATTCCATTGTATGTGTATACCACATTTTGTTTATCCATTCCTTGGTTGATGGACACTTGGGTTGCTCACATCTCTTGACAAATGTGAATGAATAATGCCATGATGAATATCCATGTTCAAATATCTGTTTGAGTCCCTGGTTTCAATTCTTTTGAGAATGTACCTGACAGAGAATTGCCGGGTCATATGGGATTTCTGTACTTAACTTTCTGAGGACCTGCCAAACTTTAAAAAAAAATGCATGTGTTTTTGTTGTGAAGTTGTTGGATTTCTTTATATATTTTGGACATTAGACCCTTATCTGCCATATGGCTTCCAAATATTTTCCCCCTTTCTTTTGATTTTCTTTTTACTTTCAGGGGAGGTCCTTGGACATAGAAAAGTTTTTCATTTTCATAAAGTCCTGTTCATCTATTTTTTTCTTTTGTTGCTTGTGCTTTTGACATAAAGTCTAAGCAACCATTGCCTAACACAAGATCCTGAAGATGATTTCCTGTTTCCTTCTAGGCATTTTATAGTTTTTGGTTCTTATATTTAGATCTTTGATCCTTTTTGAGTTAATTTTTGTATGTGGTATGAGGTAGAGGAGTCCATCTTCATTCTTTTGCATGTAGAGATCCAGTTTTCCACGCAGTGAACCTGCTACCTTTATCTAAGATTAGTTGGCCATGGATGTGAGGTTTTATTCCTGAACTTTATTTGATTATATTTGTCAGTATGTCCTACAGCCAGTACCATGGCTTTTTGATCACTGTAGCTTTTTACTAAGTTTTTTTTTTTTTTTTTTTTTTTTGGCATGGGCGGCTCCAGGAATCAAACCCGAGTCTCCAGCACAACAGGCGAAAATTCTGCCACTGAGCCACAGTTGCAGTGCCCTGTAATAAGTTTTAAAATAGGCATGTGTGAGTCCTTTAACCTTATTCTTTTTAAAGATAGTTTTGGCTATTCAGAATCCTTTACCCCTCAATATAAATTTGATGATTGAGTTTTCCATCTCTGCAAAGATTGCTGTTGAAATTTTAATTGGAATTGTGTCAAATCTTTAAATGGCTTTGGGTGCAGTTGACATCTTTCCAGTGTTTAGTCTTCCAATCCATGAACACAGTCTGTGCTTCCATTTATTTAGATCATCTTTGTTTTCTTTTAACAGTGTTTTGTAGTTTTCTGTGTATAAGTCCTTTGCATCCTTGGATGGATTTATTCTAGGTATTTGATTTTTAGTTACTTCTGTAAATGGAAATTTTTTTCTTGATTTTCTCTTTAGATTGTTCATGGTTTATAAAAACTCCTGATTTTTGTGTGTACTGAATCCTTTTATTCACTTTGCTGGATTTGTTTATCCTAGGAGCTTTGTTGTAGACTTTTCAGGATTTTTTTATTTATTGGATCATGTCATCTGCAAATAAGAAAAGCTTTACTTACCCTTTTCCAGTGTGTATGCTGTTAAATTCTGTTTCTTATCTATGCTCTCACTAGAATTTCCAGTGCAGTGTTGGATAACAATGTTGACAGCAGTCATCCTTGTCTTGTTACTGATCTTATGAATTTCAGGATCAACATTTCCATTTCTGCAAAGACAAGGTGCTGGAATTTTGATAGGGATTGCATTGAGTTTATAGAAGGCTTTACTCAGTAGCAACATCTTAAAATATTAAGTCTTCCAGTTTGTGAACATGTACTGTTCTTCCATTTATTTAGTTCTTCTTTAATTTTTTTCAGCAGTCTGTGGTTTTCAGTGTGCATGTCTTTTTTTCTTAAAACTTTCTTCATTGTTAAATATAGCAGTTATACAAACAACAAAAAAAAGCAGTGATTTTCAAAGTACACTTCATTAAGTAGATACAGAATAGATTTCAGATTTGTTATAAGTTACCATTCCACTATTTCAGATTTTCCCTTCTGGCTACTCCAAACACTGAAGGCTAGAAAAAAATTTTTTTTTCCTTTTTTGTGAAAAATAATATATATACTAAAAAGCAATACATTTCAAAGGACATCACAGCAATTAGTTGTAAAATAGATTTCAGAGTTTGGTATGGGTTACAGTTCCACCATTTTAGTTTTTTTTTTTTTTATATTTTATGATATAACATATACAAAGCAAAGAAAGAAAAAAGCAATAATTTTCAGTGCATTCTTCAACAAGTGTTTACAGGACAGATCCCATAGCTTGCATTGGACTACCATTGCATCATCTCAGATTTTTCCTTCTAGCTGCTCCAGAACATTGGAGGTCAGAAGGAATATATACATATCATTACAATTGACTTTTTTTTCTTTTTTGTGAAAAATAACATGTATACTAAAAAAGAATACGTTTCAAAGGACATTGCAAGAATTAGTTGTAGAACAGATTTCAGAGTTTGGTATGGGTTACAATTCCATAATTTTAGGTTTTTATTTCTAGTTGCTCTAAGATATTGGAGATTAAAAGAAATATCAATATAATGATTCAGCAGTCATATTCATTTGTTAACCCCTACCTTTTCTATATAATTCCACTGTCACCTTTGATCTTTCTCCCACGCTTTAGGGGTATCTGGGCTGTGCCCATTTTAACTTTTTCCTGTTGGGAGGGGCTGCCAATAATATGGGATAGGGGGATGGAGCTAGTTGATGTTCTGGAGAGGCTGGCCTCTCTGTATTTCAGGACTTATGCAGTCCAGGGACCCATCTGGAGGTTGTAGGTTGGAAAGTTACCCTAGTGCATGGAACCTTTGTGAAATCTTGCATAATGCCCTAGTTGTTGTTTAGGATTGGCATGAATTATTTTGGTTGGAGGTTGGCAGGCTATGATAGATAGCAATGTCTAACTGAAGCTTGCATAAGAATGACCTCCAGTGTAGCCTCTTGACTCTATTTGAACTCTCTCAGTCACTGATACTGTATTTGTTACACTTCTTTTCCCCCTTTTGGTCAGGATGGCATTGTTGATCCCATGGTGCCAGGGCCAGATTCATTCCTAGGAGTCATATCCCACTCCACCAGGGAGACTTTTGCCTGTGAATGTTATGTCCCACATAGAGGGGAGGGCAGTGATTTCACCTGCAGAGTTGGATTTAGAGAGAGAAAGAGAGGCCACATCTGTGCAACGGAATGGGTACTCTGGAAGTAACTCTTAGGCATAACTATAGGTAGGCAAAGCTTCTCTGCTATATACATAAACTTTACAAGAGTAAGCCTCAAGATCAAGGGCTTGGCCTATTAATTTGGGTGTCCCTAATGTTTTATACAGTATCAGGGGTTTCTCTCGTGGTAAAGTTTAATAGTTCTGTAATTTTTCTCCCATCCCTCAAGGGGCTGCCGATACCTTTTGATTATCTGTTTAACATACTCTGGAATGTATCCTGGCATTATATTAAGCTATACAGGATTAAAGGCCCTTATTCTTATTCTGGGCTCCCTGTGATTGTTTAAATGATCTATCCAAACAGTTTGAGTTAGATCATGTGCTACAGAAAATTTAGGTTCTGGACAAAATAAAACTAACTTTCTTTGGTTTCAAAGACTAGATAAGGTACTTAAAATATAGACAGTGTCTTTCTTACCCCTGCATTCTGAATTACCTTAATCCTGACCTGATTGGTTTCATTCTTAACTCTAAATACCAGGTTGTATATATATATATAACAGCCTCTCAAAATCCAGAAATAATACAATTAACACTATGGGCTAAATGTGCCTGTTAATAAGAGCTTATAATCTAGGCCACAGTTTTCTTATAAGTATTTTCTAAATGAGACTATGCAGTATTTTCTCTTTTGTTTGTGGCTTATTTTGCCTCACCAAATGTCCCACAGGTTCATTTGCATTGTTGCATGCCTCACAATTTTATTCCTTTTTCTAGCAGCACAATATTTGATCATATGTATATGCCATCGTTAGCCAGTCTACTTTTTAATCAGTGCATCCTTCAGCCACCTCCATTCATTAGCTGCCATGTACAGTGTTCAAAGTCAACAGTCCATCAAGACTCTCAATTTTTGATAATTCCATTGTTCCCAAGAGAAAAATAACCAATAAACACACCTTCACCACATGTAAAATCCCCGTAACTCTTGTCCGTCCCCCCATTGTTTACCCCTGATGTTGCTGTGGTACTGTTGATGTTTCCCTGTTAAACATATCTCATATTATGCAATAGCAGTTTTCCACCTATACTTCAAACTTAGACACTCTTTGTACAATATTCTTACCTTTGCAGTAGTTCATGTAAGAACTTACTTGATATTTGTAGTGTTGGGACACATAGGTCTGTACAACCCCTTTCAGTCATGTTCACTTTCAATATTGTAATATTATTTATAGACCCTAGTGAATCGCCTTCACTTCTTTTTACTTACATTTGAGTCCAACCTCATTAGCTTACCATTCACCTGTCTCTCGCTTCTGTATATCTCTGCATCCCCTGTGTTCTTTATTATAATCCTCTGATTTTACCTTTACCCTGATCATAAAAATGAAATCATACAGTATCTATCCTTTTGGGTGTGGCTTATTTCACTCAGCATTGTGTCCTCAGGGTTCATCCATCTTGTCATGTGTTCAGGATATCATTTCATCTTACTGCTGCATACTTCTAGGAGCTTTTGTATGTGTATACCACATTTTGTTAATCCATTTGTCTGTTGATGGGTACTTGGGTTGTTTCCATCTTTTGGCAGTTGTGAATAATGCTGCTATTAACACTGGTGTGCAAATGTCTGTTTGTGTCACTGCTTTCAGCTCTTCTGGGTATGTACTGACTAGTGGTATTGCCTGGGCAAAGGGGAACTGGTTATTTAGTTTCCTAAGGAGCCACCAAACTTTTTTCCATAGCAGCTGTACCATTGTACATTCCTACCAGCTGTGCATTAAGTGTTCCAATTTCTCCAAATCCGCTCCAACATTTCCTTTTTAATAACAGCCATTCTTAGGGGTGTGAGGTGGTATCTCATTGTAGTCTTAATCTGCATTTCCCTAATAGCTAATGAAAATGAGCATCTCTTCATGTGCTTTTTAGCCATCTGTGTTCGCTCTTCAGAAAAATATCTATTTATATCTTTAGTTAATTTTATAATTGGTTTGTTTATTCTTTTGTTGAGTTGTATGATTTATATATACAGGATATCAAACCTTTATCTGATGTGTGATTTGATTTCCAAATATTATCTCCCATCGAGTTGCCTGCCTCTTCACCTTTTTGGCAAAGTCTTTTGAAGCACAAAAACATTTGATTTTGAGGCGTTCCCATTTATTTATTTTTTCTTATAATGCTTGTGCTTTGGGTGTAAAGTGTGGGAAGCTACCTATTATTAGGTTTTGAAGATTTTCTTCTAGGAACTTTATGATACTGGTTCTTTTATTTAGATGTTTGATCCACTTTGAGTTAATTTTTTTTTATAGGGTGTATGGTAAAGTTCCTCTTTCATTCTTTTGGCTATTGATACCCAGTTCTCTCATGCCATATTGAAAAGACTATTTTGTCCCAGTTCAGTGGATTTGGGGGCCTTGTTGAAGATCAGTTGACCATAGATTTGGTGGTCTATTTCTGTACTCTTGATTCGATTCCATTGGTCAGTACTTTTAGTGTACAAGTCTTTTACCTCCTTGGTTAACTTTATTCCTAGGTAATTCATTCTTTTAGATGCCACTATAATTGTTTTCTTGATTTTCTTTTCAGATTGTTCATTACTGGTGTATAGGAACCCACCTTAATACTGCATGTTTATCTTGTGTCCTGCAACTTTGCTGAATTTGTTAGTCTAGTAGCTTTCTTGTGGATTCTTCGAATTTTCTACATATAGGTTCATGTAGTCTGTGAATAAGAATAATTTGACTTTTTCCTTTCCAACTTGGATATCTTTTCTTTCTTTCTCTTGCCTAATTGCTCTGGCTTAAGCTTCCAGTGGAACGACAGTGGCGAACAAGTGTTGAATGTTTTGTTCCTTAGTTTGGTGGAAAAGCTTTCAGTCTTTCATCATTGAATATGATATTAGCTGTGGATTTTTTTATATTTGTTCTGTGTCATGTTGAGGGAGTTTCTTTCTATTTCTAGTTTTCTAAATGTTTTTATTAAAAATTTGTACTGGATTTTGTTAGGTTCCTTTTCTGCATCAATTGAGATGATCAAGTTTTTTTCTTTCTCTTGTTCTATTAATGTGTGGTGTATTACATTAATTGATTTTCTTATGTTGAAAATCTGGGATAAATTCTATTTGATCATGGTGTATAATTCTTTTAATATGCTGTTGGATTTGATTTGCTAGTACTTTGAAGATTTTTGTATTTATACTCATAAGTGATATTAGTCTGTAATTTTCTTTTCTTGTAGTATCTTTTTCTGGCTTTGGTCTTCTGGTGATGTTGACCTCATGGAAAGAGTTAGGAAGTGTTCCCTCCTCTTGAATTTTTTTTTGGAAGAGTTCGAGCAGGATTGGTGTTACTTCTTCTTGGAATGTTTTGTAAAACTCACCAGAGAAGCCACGTAGTGTTCCTGGGCTTTGCTTTGTTGGGAGGTTTTTATTGCTGATTTATCTCTTAAATTGTTATATATTGTTCTGTCTAGATCTTCTGTTACTTACTGAGTCTATATAGGTGGTTTGTGTTTTTAAAGATGTTTCTATTTTATCTAAGTTATCTAATTTTTTGGTTTACAGTGTTCTTAGTATTCTCTTATAATTCTGTTTATTTCTTTGGGGTTGGTACTAATATCCCCCCTTTCATTTCTGATTTTAGTTGTATCTTCTCTCTTTTATTCCCTGTCAGTCTAGGTAAATGTTAATTTTATTGATCTTTTCAAAGAACCAACTTTTAGTTTCACTGAATCTCTATTCCAACCCCTTCCCTCCATATTTCATTTATCTCTGCCCTGATCTTTGTTATTTCCTTTATTTTGTGTGATTTGGATTTTGTTTGGTTGCTTTTTCCTAGATCCTTCCCTTGTGAGGCTAGGTCTCTGATTTGATATCATTCTTTTTTCACATGGGCAGGCACCGGGAATCCAACCCAGGTATCTGGCATGACAGGCGAGAACTCTGCCAATCTGCCGTTACCCTATCGAGATCATGCTTTTTTTGTTGTTGTTGTTGTTGTTGTTGTTTTTCGCATGGACAGGCACTGGGAATTGAACCCAGGTCTGTGGCATGACAGGTGAGAACTCTGCCTGCTGCGCCACCATTGCCCACCCTCATTCTTTTTAAATGTAAGCATTTAGAGCTATACAAGTCCCTCTGCCTTTGCTGCATCCCATAAGGCTTGATATATTCACTTTTTGTTTTCATTTACCTCAAGGAATTTCCTAATTTCCCTTGTGATTTCTTCTTTGGCCCATTGGGTATTTGAGTACATTGTTTAATTTCCACATATTAGTGAATTATCCAGTTTCCATCTGTTATTGATTTTTGGCTTCATTCCATTGTCTTCAGAGAGGATGATTTTAATCTTTTTTAATTTATTGAGACTAGTTTTGTGCCTTAATGGATAATCTTTTCTGTAGAATAATCCATATACACTAGAGAAGAATGTGTGTTTTGCTGCTGTTATGTGAAGTATTCTATATATGTCTGTAAGGTCTTCTAGTACTGCCTAAGTCTTCTATTTTCTTTATCTTATGGCTAGATGGTCTATCCATCAATAAAAGTGGTATATTGAAGTCTCATCCTGTTATTTTAGAACCATCTCTTTTTCTTCCTATAGGTCAGTATTTCCTGTATTTTAGGGCTCTGCCATTCGGTGCATATATATTTATAGCTGTTCTATCTTCTTGTTGAATTGACCCCTTTATCATTATATTGTGACCTTCTTTGTTCCAGTTTTTGACCTAGTCTGTATTATCTATTAATGGCATAGCTACTGTAGGTCTCTTTTTGTTACCATTTACATGGCATACATTTTTTTCCATCCCTTCACTTTCAATCTATGTGTCTTGGAATTTAAAGTGATCTCTTGTAAACAGCATATAGTTAAGTCATGCTTTTAAATCCAGTTTTCCAACCTCTGCTTTTTGACTGAAGAGTTTAATCCATTTATATTTAAACTATTGAAAAGGCAGGACTTTCTTTTCCCACTTTACTGTTTGGTCTTTGTCAGTCTTGTACTTGATTTTGTCCCCCATCTTTTGTTAATGCCTAGTTTCATATTTATTTGTGTAGAATACTGTTTTTGATTCCCTTCTCATTTATTTGTTTATGCAGTTCTCATATATTTTCTTTGTGGTTTCTGTGGGGCTAAAATTTAACATCCTGAATCTCTAATACTCACATTTAATTTGATACCAACTTTATTTCAATAGCATATACACTCACTGGACAAGCAAGGATGCTACAAGTTTCTTCTACTGTTTTATTCTGTGAGTTTTAATTTGGTATTTGTCCAGTTACTGCAACCATTCAGCTGTTTACTTATAGAGTTTTGAGGAATTTTTGCTAGTTGTTGAAGGATTCTATTGGGAATGGCACCCAATAGCATCTTATGCCTCCAACTTGTTCTAATGAAACTGTGGACAATTTTTTTCTTCTTTTTTAAATGTCCTTTTCATTTTAACTTAAAAATGGATCCATTTTGCTTTTGATTTAGAATGGATGGCCACTATAGGATTTGGAAACATTGCAAATGCCTCTTAAAGTAAACTGCCGATTATTTCAAATAGGTGGGAACTAGAAGCCCATTAAAAAAATGCAGTTTATACCACTAAAAATGTGGCAAAGTAAAATAATAATGCTACTGAAGTCCAGAGTTGTAAATTTTGATCTTACTGCAAGTTAGTAATCTTAACAGTCACAGCATGCTGAAGACAGTAGTTTAATTTTTCCTTTACTTGGGAAATTTTAGCCTTCAATTTTGTGCTAATTTTCTCAAGTATAAAGCAAAAACTTGCAAGTTTGTTTTTTAATAGTAAATGATCTCTGCCCCTTCCACTTTTCTATTAATGATTGATTAACAACAAAATCTAACGAATGTTTGAATGAATATAAAGAAGAAATTTGACTTAGAGATTAATGCTTTTATTCATAATTCGTGCTTTTAAAAATCTTGTTTGCCAGCTATTTATTGAAAATTTTAAGTTGTCATTTGCTTTCACTGTATACTAAGAAGTTTATATTTGGGCTCCCAAACTTGAAGATCAGTGCAGTTCTATAAAAATGGATTTTAGTTTGTCAGCTAGCCAAATGATGGTTCTAACTTCCTTTTAATGGAGTTATCAGTAGTACTACAAAAATTATTTAGGGCTTCACGGGTGGTTCAGTGGTAGAATGCTCACCTTCTATGTTGGAGACCCGTCTTCAACCCATGTACCCATTCCCCATCCCCCACCCCCCAAAAAGAAAAAGATTATTAGTTAAGTCATCAATAATTGATTTTTAAGAAATGTTATATGCATTTCATAATTAGAGCTTAGAAAATAAGACACGCTCTTCCCTTTTCTGGTATCTCTTTATTAGTCTGTGTGTTCTGGGTCTCTTTAGATAAAGCCTTTGGTCTATTTAATACCCCCTTTTGGACAGCATTTTTAGAATTTCTCTAATGGTGACAAAAAAGATAGATATTCTAGGCCCTCACAGAACCATAGCAGAGCTAGGGAGTAGTTATGTCAACAGATGTGTATAATGTGGTGCTTAGGATCACAGACATATATAAAGAGCTATGGGAGCACAGGTGGAGAAAAATACTGATTCTACATAAAGTGGAATCGGGAGGCTTTACAGGATTGGTAGGTAACATTTAAACCTGGTTTTAATAAAGTAACAACGAGGCAGTCAGTATGTGTGTGAGAGACAGAGTGAAATGCTTTCCTGATAGTGGAAATAGTATATATCCATTGTCTTATAATCTTAAACTTGTATGGTATGTTAATGAAGATTTATAATCCGGTTATCATATGGTAATAATTTTGCAGACTATAACACAAGTTTGGATTAGGAAAGTAGACTGGGAACAGGATATGAATGGTCTTATATACCATTTCGAGGAATGTAAACTTTGCCAGGTCTAAATATGAGTCATTTTTTGTTTTGTTTCTATTATTCCAGCTGATTTCAGGGCTTTATTTTTTAATTATTATTTTTTAAAATTTTTTATTATATAGTGTAACATACACAAAGCGAAGAAATAACAAGCAATAGTTTTCAAAGTACTCTTCAACAAATAGTTACAAGACAGATCCCAGAGTTTGCCATGGGCTAACATACGACCCTCTCACATTTTTCCTTTTAGCTGCTCCAGAATATAGGAGGCTAGAGGGCTTAAATATTTTTTTATCATCACAACAGACTGTTTTTTTTGTGAAAAATAACATATATACAAAAAAGCTATAAATTTCAAAGTACAGCACCACAATTAGTTGTAGAACGTATTTCAGAGTTTGACATGGGTCCAGATGAGTTTAGTAGTTAGCTTTTCCAAATCTTCAAAGTAGGTTGTTGGAATTTTGATTGTTTCTATGTTGAATCTGTAGATCAATTTGGGGAGAATTGATGGCTTCACTATATTTAGCCTTCCTATCCATGAGCAGGGAATGTCTTTCCAAGCATTTAGATCTCGTTTGATTTCTTTCATTTTTTTTTATTTTTATTTTTTGCATGGGCAGGCACTGGGAATCGAACCTGGGTCTCCGGCATGGCAGGCGAGAACTCTACCTGCTGAGCCACCGTGGCCCACCCTCCTTTGATTTCTTTTAGCAGTGTTATGTAGTTTTCTGTGTACAAGTCCTTTACATCCCTAGTTAAATTCATTCCTAAGTACTTGATTCTTATAGTTCATTTTTGTTTTTAAAATGGTTTTGAACAGGTGAATGTCATAGTTTCATGTGGCTGCCTTATCAAAGCATTCAACAAACTAGGTGGCTTAAAATATAGGAATTTATTTTCTCACAGTTCTGGAGGCCAGAATTCCTAAATCCGTAGGGCAGAATCCTTCCTTGCCACTTCCTAGCTTGTGGTGGTTTGCTGATAATTATTGGGCTTCGGTTACTGCCTTAGTCATCACATGATGCTTTCCCTGGCATCTGTTTGCACTCAAATTTCCTCTTGCTATAAGGACACCAGTCATACTGCATTAAGAACTCAACTTCTCCAGTATGACTTATTTCTACTTGCTTAATTCCATCTGTATTGACTCTATTTCTAAATAAGGTTGCATTCTGATGTTCTGGGGAGTCAGGTTTCGATACATCTTGTTGAAGAACACAGTCAATTCATAATAGGGAGAAACTGGAATTTATGCTTTAGAGAGGTAGTTCCTGGTGATGTGGAAAGTGAGCTGGTCAGGGAGAGACGGGAGGAAGAGTGACTGTAAAGGAAGTTACTCTACTAGGCCTTGTTGTGGTCGCGTGCAGTGGTAGTGGCTAGGAGGTGGGGACTGTTAGAACACCATACTTGAAAGAGAATAAGTGTTCAACGGATTGTGGAGAAGGAAAGAATTTATTCATGATCTTGCAAGAACTGGCGCCTACCCAAAAAATGGTGGTTGGAGCGCCCAACAATAGAATGCCACAGGTATTAATACCCTAAGCTTAGCACACAGGCCCCTGTATTTCTTGGCTGATTGGATACTCCAGAAGTTACAGCCTATCCACATAGTCTAATTTAAATTTCCTGCGGAAGGTTCCTGCTTTTGATTATGCTTTACATTTCAGTGACCCTGGCTGTTATTTATTTAAACTTGTTTCTACTCGTTTGGCGCCAATTCTAGGCTTATATAAGAGGTGCTGTCCTTCCCTGCCTGAAGCCTGAGTTCTTCTGCAGCCCTTTCTTGTGCCATCTTCTGTGAAAGCGATACTTAATTTTCCTACAGGGACTGATTTCAAGGGCATGTCATGGGTTGAACCCGTAGATCTTAGTAACCAACTGAATTTAAGGTAAGAAAGGGAAGGTTATAAAGATGATTCTCAGGTATTTAGCTTAGGAACCTGGATAGGCATCGTTATAGAGATAAGGAGTGCAGGAGGAGGGATATGTCTGAGAGAAGAGAAAATCAAGCTGTGTTTTGAATGCTGTTTTGTTTTAGATGGAAGCTTGCAGGAAATGAAAGAGTTCAGTGGGCAGTTGGAAATGGGAGTTGTGGATGTTGACGATAAGAGATTTGAGGTTCCACTCTAAAGTTATAGTGTGGCTTAGTGGTTCAAGGTCTGGCTGCACTTTAGAATCACTGGGGAGCTTTTAGAAATGTTCATGGCAAACCCTTATCCAGAGATTTAATTTTCATTGGTCTGGGATGAGTCCTGGACATAATTTTTTTTTTTAAATAATCAACTTTATTTTTAGAGCAGTTTTAGATTTACAGAAAAATTATGCAGACAGTATGGGGTTCCCGTTTATTACATCAAAACACACCTGGTTTCCCCTTTTATTAATGTGGTACATTGTTTACAGCTGATAATCCAGTATTGGCACATTATTAGTGAAGTCCATAGTTTACATTAAGGTTCATTCTGTATATTCAGTTTTATGAATTCTGACAAATGGGTAATATCATGTATCCACCTATGATAGATGCTCCACTTATTAATCCTTCCTCCACTCCCTTGAACTTGTTGCAACCACTGACTTTTTATTGTCTTTATGTTTATAACAGCTTTATTCATAATTGCCAAAAATAGGATGCAAACCAATGTGCCCTTCCATAGATGAATGGATAAACAGTGGTGCAGCCATACAATAGAGTGTTGTTCAGGGATAAAAGGAAATAAGCTTTCAGGTGATGAAAAACCATGGATCCAACTTAAATCATTTTGCTAAGTGAAAGAAGCCATTCTGAAAAGGCTATATACTGTATAATTCCACTATTTGACGTGGAAAAGGCAAAAACCCATTCAGGTAATTCCAATATGGAACAAGGGTTGAGAAGTATAATTAACAGTTCCATAATAGAAGCTATAGGAGATGATGAGCATTGCCCAAGATGTAGAAGAGAGAGGAAGGGTAGGGACAAACCTTGGAACCCAAGCATGTAAGGGGTGGTTGGTGGAGGATGTGAACGTGAGAATAAAGGATGAAGAAGGCAGAGCAATAAAAGGAAAGTCAGAAAGAGTTGTATCCTAAAATAGATGGATATGGAGTCATCACAAAGGAGTATGGAATTGCCAGAGATACGTTCTGTTGCAGAAAGGTCAAGAAGAATAAGGACTGTGAAGTGGCCAGAGAGACTTTTTGCTGTGATTTGGTAGTGGAAGCCATATTACAATGGTTTAAGGAGTGAATGATTAAAGGGAAAGAAGGAATGAATCTAAGTAGACAATTTTTTGAGTCTTCATGTTTTATTCCATAAGATCCATGAGTGGTTCTACCTTATTGAATGCTTACTCTGTGTCTGGCTTTGTCCTGAACCCCAGCATGTAATTATGACTAAATCACTGTTCTGCCCTCAGTGAGCTTATAGTCTTGTTGAGGAAACAGAAAAATGAATAGATGCAAACTTTGTCCAATTGAGTTTCATAAAGTGAATGAGGTACTTTTTTTTTTTTTTTTTTTTTTTTTTTTTTTTGAAGTTAGGACTTGTATTCCAGAGAGAAAGAATAGCATAAGGAGTGGTTGTGGTGGTGGTGTGAATCACCCTTGAGTGTTTGTAGGGACCTGTACCTAGTTGCAGGAGAATCGTCTGCCCAAGAGAATACTTGGGAGAGGTGTCAGGTCATGAAAAACTGAGAGCCATGCCATGCTGGGAAATTTGATATGATCCTGTAGGTTGTATGGAATTGGAGGTGTTTGTCTGTTTAGTGTTTTAGAAAGGTCACATTCTGCTTGCTTTTGGGGGAAGAAGGATTTAAGAGGAAATAGCCTAGCAATTGGAAACAACCTCTTCTGAATCTAGGCATGAGAGGATCTCAGTGAATTGGTGTGGTGATAGTAGGGATAAAGATGACAGGTTATGGAGAATGATTGGATTAGGGTTAGATGGTGCAGAAAAGAAGGAGAAAAAGAAATAGTCTTGGATGATTCTGATTATCTGGTTTGGATGGATGAGAAGACAGGGTCTCATAGGAGGAAAGGCCAGTTTTGAGGAAGATGATGATGAGTTTGGTTTTGCATATATTGGGTTAGAGGTGATTTTGTTAATTGTGAATAGTTAAGGATAGCAGGGAGTGTATTGTATTTCTCTTAAGAATCTTAAAGCAGTTTATCCACTCCATTCTCATGAAGTTTCCAGTGAGGTGTAGGGTAGTTACATCTGTACTTTACAGATGGGGAAACAGAAACAATTGAAATATTGAATGAATTACCTAATGTGTAAAACAGGAAGTAGACCCAGGTTTATGAATATTCTAATTTTGTGTTCTAATATATAGTAATTGCCACAAACATGTTTTCCGTTGTTAAATGGACGGTAAATGAACTATTCTGACCTCCATGATGCTGCGTACAACTCCTGAGCTGTCTGGTTGGGCACCACATCTTTCTGTGCCTTGGTTTCTTCGTCTGCACAGTTGGATGTGTGAAATGTGTAGCGCGAAGAACAGGTTCTGTTATGTCTAATGGAGCCCTTTCAGCTTGAACACTGTTTCTCCACTTTCACTGTCATCTACTTGAAAAAATTGTTTTTTGGAGTAACTAAAAAATGGTGTTTAACCCCTAACAGATAATTTTTTTCTGTCCTTTTTTACTTCAAGTAGGGAATGGAGAAATTATGTTTATGGTACATAGTAGCCTGAAAATGGTTTGTGAGAGCCTGTTTTATATTTTCTTAAAACTAATCTTCCTCATTGCAAAGCCTCATGTACTTAATGTAATTGAATGGGCTGCAGGGTATACCGGGAATTGTAGTTTTCCACTTTTTTGTGTTCTGAAGATTAATAATCTTACAGCTCTCTGAGGGAGATAAGGAGAGGATGTTCTCTGACAGATTGTTATCTTGTCTTTCAGAAGTGTGCTTTGAGCAGTGAATATACTCTCAATGCCTCCCTTGAGCTTTTACCTCGATTCTAAATAATGATAATATATGAATTATGACTTTAAACTTTTTTCACTTGTGATACTGTCCCACTAGCTGTCTTCAATCTTTTAACCTAGTTTTAAAGTTTTTTTTATTTGTACCAAGGTTATTATTTGTAAATGGGCTACAAAGTCCATGATTTTATAGGTTTGCTATCAGAAACAGTAGCTGCTGCCCTCCTTCCCCCATTTTCCTTTCCCCAGAGACAACCACTGTCAACTCTTCTAGCTTATTCATTGAGTCTATTTCCCTATTTTTTGAATAACATATTGTCTTGTTACATTCAGTTTTAGGTATTATCTATTGATTTCCCCTCTGGAAGGTGGTGATTTAGTAGTATTCCTTTCTCACCGTGCCCTCACCACAGGCATGAATCTTTCATACCCTCTGATCTTCCCAGTATAGATTTGTTGTAATTTTGGTTTATTACTGTTGTATTTACATTATTGTGACTTGGGAAACTATTCAGGAATCACCCAGTAGACTGTTATTTTCCTTTTTTCACAGTTCTCTTTGTTTTTCCTGGTGCTAATAGAATAGATTTGTTTTTCTTTAGCTTTTTGCATATACTTATTGCTCACTCTGATTTAGATTCTTCATCGAGGATAACTGTCAGTCTCTCCTTGTAAGGTGTTCATGCCTGTCAGGTATATTATTAATCTTATCTTCCTGGAGAAGTCTCTTCTAGAGCTTTTGGCTTGCACTGGGCTTTTCTGATTATCTTCTCTGCCTGATGCACAGTTATTATCCTATCTTCTCCCTTAACTATATAAAGTCTTGGAGTTTCTTCTCTTTCCTATGTTTGATCTTTGGTTTCCTGATTCTCTATCCATCTTGTTTTGGTGGAGCCCGTCCTCCAGTAACTTTCTCAGAAAGTAAAAATTGTTTTTAAAGACACTGCTTGTCTGTAAATGTCTTTATTCTACTCTCATACATGACTTTACAGATTGACTGAGAATAGAATTCTGGAAATCATTTCCCTTCAGAATTTTGAAGTAGCTTCCATTGTGGCTATTGGGAAGTTTGAAGTCATTCTTGGCCTTTTGCTTTTAGATCGCTTGCATGTGACCTCTCCAGATACTGCCTTCCTTCCTGCACTTAATCTTTTCTTTTTATATTTTTATTGTAAACAACAAACAAACATACAAACATTCTTGACATGGTTACCATCAGTGGCTCACAATATCATCATATAGTTGTGTATTTATCACCATGATCATTTTTTTTTGAACATTTGCATCTCTCCAGCAAAAGAAATAAAAAAAGGAAAAAACTCATATGTGCCATACACTTTACCACTCCCTTTCATAGACCACTAGTATTTCAATCTACTCAATTTATTTTAACCTTTGTTCCCCTATTGTTTATGTCTTATCCATATTTTTTACTCATCTGTCCATACCGTAGATAAAAGCCTGCCCCTGATCTTTGAAGGGTTTTCTTCTTTCTTCCCAGGTTCGTTACATATCATTTTAGACCTTGTGTCCATTGCCTGCACACTAACCCTTTCAGTCCTGGAAAATTTCTTATTTTTAATCCCCCCACCTTTAAAATTTTCTCTCTTTCTAGAGTAACTGTCATCTGATATAGGACTTAATTATCTTTTTTACTAGCTTTCTTATCTTTTCTACTATTTCCCATGTCTTTTTGCTCTTCTTTCTGGAAGAGCTCCTCCTTTCTGTTACCATTATGTTCAGTTTTCAAGAACTCTTTCTGGTCTTCTGAAAGTTTTTTCCTTGCTCCCTTCTACTGTTTCTTTCCCTCCTTTCCCCCTTTTTTCCTTTTCTTTTTAAAATTCTTGTTGTGTTTTAATATAATCCTGTTCTTGTATCAGGCTAATTATCTTCTCTTATATTTGAGATATTAATAAATTATAATATGTTTCTTTATTGTTTCATTGTCTTCTAATTTGCCTTTTTCTGTTGTTTTCATCTCTGTTCTTATGTTAAAGGCTTTCCACAGCTATCTAGTAATCCTTGACTGCTCTTATGTGAGAATTTTGAGTGCCTGGCAAAGTCTATCTACCTTAAGGTCTGCTGTGGATTATCTGTTTATTGGGGGATTTGGGAACCTCCCCCTTCCCTGTATCCCGTATATATATTAAGATCTTTCCTAATGGGCTAGCCTCAGATTTACCATGAGAAGAGGGCAGTTCTGGCAGGGTTGTTTCAGGGGATTTCAAGATGCAGTACATATTTCTGTAGTATTTCTGCCTTCCAGTCTAGAGAAGCACTTTTTTCCCTTCTGCAGGGACTAAATCTTTGGGCTTCTGCCAGGATGAAGGAAGTGCTGTGCTAAGTGGGAGAGAGATACTTTTCTTAGTCACCTTATAACAGTCTTCTTTGTTTGAGACCACGGCTCCCCCATCCCTGGCCTCTCCAAAACATACTCTCAGATGTATCTTGTGCCACCAAAACCTGCTCTTCAGAAGATTCTGCCGTCTAGACTGGGTGTAGGACTTAAGTGTTCCATGTGTGTTAAGTCAGTTACTACTCACCTGTCTGTTTCTAGCTTCTAGAATTTTGTCTCTCCTGTTTTCTGTTATTGTTCCTGTTTGTGTGTGTGTTTACAAAAACAACAAAAACCAAACAAACTGTACTGTCATTTTTGCTTTTGGGAGGGGCGGGGAATGAACGAAATGTAACCATTGAATCTGCCATCCTTACCTAGGAGTCTCTTTAGTTTAATTTGGAAATATTTTGGTTAGAAATATGCAAGCTATAAAATTAAGGAATTTGACTACATTTGTATTTGTTGTTCTAACTGATGTTGTGTGCTACTTTACAAGTCCTTTGTAATTTATGTGAGTATGTATATAACTATGTGTTACAGTCTGTCCAGGACATAAACAGAATTTCCAGAGACATGAAATGTAATTAACAGCTGCACAAACTGTCTGTACTCTATCATCTCTTCTGAGTGGTTAAACTATTTGCTGAAGTAAAAAATGCAGTCAGTTTCACAGACATCATGGAAACTCATTTAAATGTGATTAGTACATTTATTTTCTGTACAACTTCTGAGAACTTCTTGTGACCACAGTTGATTGCTGTATATGAATACCCATTTAACACTGCCTGGCTCATTGCTGACTTTGTGCAATACTGTTTGTTTCGGAAATATTTTTCTTTAAACATATGACCACAGATACATATATATGCATGTGTGCACATACATGACAACCCACCATGGTGCACTTGACACCACTTCCCATGCTCAACCCTGGAGGGGGCGCACGCCCGCCTGTCCTGCACCCTCAGTTCCCCACCCTTCACAGGCCCTCAGCCCCCTCATGGGACTCTCTCCTTCAACACCTGTTCCTGCCATTTAGTGCATTTTCTGATGAACAACTTTGATCCTTGATAAAAGATGTACAAATGCTGTTTCTAGACCTGCTCCACAGTAACAAAGGTGATTATCTTGCTGGATCTTAAAATGTACGTTTTCAAGTAGTCTGAAGTACTTTCTAAGAAAAGTCTGTGGAGAACACGGTTTAAGGATCGGTTGGCAGGTAGGGGGCTGGAAGAAATCCTGTTCTGTGCTGACAGGCCTCACTGCCTGAGGATGGGCCAGCAAGCGCAGGAATGTTCGCTGGAAGGAGCAAGCCCCCGGGGCGCCGCAATGCTCAGGGAGGACAGGAAGAGTGTAGGAGAGGGAGGATCCCTGGGAATCCCTCTCCAGAGGTGTACACTGTGCTGTCAAGAAGGTTGGTGCGTGGCATGGACATGGTGACCAATGGATTACATTGGTCTACTTGATTCTTTAACCGAATGTAATAAGTTACTGGATGATATTGTGTGAAATGCAATCTGATTATCTTTTTTGTTTGTTTTGGTTATAATATTTGAAAAGTTTATTAGTTTGAAGTTTTAAAATTCTGCTTTGAAAATTTTTTATTTTTCCTTTCAGTCTTCTAAAGATCTGTCTTTTCAGACTGAGAATAAAAAAAGAGAATCTACTTTTGATGTGATCTTTTAATAGCATTTCATCTCAGTAGTTCTGAGATCTGTTAACTCCTTTTCACATCCCTTCCCCCTTTTAAACGATATGCTCTTCATTGGAGTCCAAATACAATTATTCTACAGATGCGTTTTGTAAGAAGACAGATGGCAAAAACAAATGTTTGTGTCAAAAATTAGTTTAATGTCCAAATTGTGAGTGGTTGCATTAGTAGCAGTCAAATTATTCACTTTATTGTTGAGCAGTGCTACTGCAGTTAACATCTTTCCACAGTGCTTTACCGTCATTAGTTTTTGTAACAATTCATGTTGATGGATCATTTTAATCCTGTATTTCTTTCTGAAAATTGCTGTAGAAAGCTGCTAAATGAATAGTTGCATAACACTTGAATCAGTTATGACAATCTAATTTATTATTTTGGGTCACTTATCCAGGTGTTCATTATTATTTATTTGTTGGACCATTTGTAAGTTGTAACTTAAAACATTTTACTCCTCTCCCTCCCTGGAAAAAGCAACTTGCCAGCAAGGAAATGGTGTTTCTTTGGTTTCTGTCATTGATGTACTTAAAGTGGTTGTGTTGTACCATTATAATATTAGGATAAATATTAAGGATCTAAATATGAACTGGCTTTGGGAAATGGAAAGGCAAAAATAAAGTTTCTTAATTAAAAAAACACATATACAACAATGTTGAGAGGGTTTAAGACAAAACAACAAAGCTGTCTCTCTAACATATCCCCCAAACATAAAACTACTCAGCTCAGGACTATAAAGGATATGTCTTTAGAAATAGGATTTAGAGACCTTTCGTATCAGTCTTTAATAAACTTTGTGGTATCTAATTTTAAGTGGTAGAAGGAAGAGACAGTTGATGATCTGCAAATTGTTTCTGATTTTTTAAAAGATCAGTCTTTTCACATAATATATGGTCTCTGTTATCAGTTGAAACTTTAATTTTAATTGGTGTACTGTGTAGCTACTCAATGTTTTTTCAGGAGGAATAATAAAGATTTGGAGTCTACATTCAAATTTGTGTCAAAGGTAGCCAAGTTCTCAGATTTAATAATTTTAGCTATTTCTTGTAATTTAGCAGATGACTAGGCTATGGTATCCCTGCCCTCCAAATGTTTTACTTTCCTGTGCATAGACTGGGTTGTTGTTTATGTGGTTATATACAAGGAATAATAGCTGTATAGGCTGCCAATAAATAAGAAATTATGAAAGCAGTCTCAGTTTCAAGCCTGTTTGTATATCTTCATTAACATGTAGTCTTGATTTTTCCAGATTAATGCCGAGGGAGAAAAAAAAAACCCACTTAGATTCTGGTGTTTAATGAGAAAAACACTAAAACCCTCTTACACATTGTTCTAGGAAATATGCAGGTTCTAGATAGCAGAAAACAAGAATGAGAATCACAATTATAAAACATTTAGAGGCTGAACAGGCCACGGTGGCTCAGCAGGCAAGAATGCTTGCCTGCCATGCCAGAGGACCCGGGTTCGATTCCCGGTGCCTGCCCATGTTAAAAAAAAAAAAAAAAAAGCAGCATTTAAAGGCTTTGTAATGGTTGTTTGCTAGATATCATTAGGTGATTTCCAGATAGAGAATCATCATCACTAAATATTGCTTCAAGAGAGCAATAGGTTTAGTAAAACCATCTTACTCTGAGAGGGCCCAAAATGTAATGTGACACAGATACACACACAAAATAAACATATATAATACTCAAATGCAATATAATTAGCAGCTGTAATCCCTATTTCATGGGGTTTTATGCTACCCTTGTAAACAGTGCTTTAAAAATATTTATATTCTGCCTCTGGAACGTGGAACCCACATCTTTTCACTAGCTCTAAGTGGCTAACACAGGTTAAGTCTTAATAGTACATAATTCAAGGCAAGTTTTTCAATGTATAGCTGTGAAACATCGGAAAAATTTTAAACTATAGATATATAAAAGATGGATAAAACTTAACCTGGATAATTTTCGAAATGACAAATATATTTGCTCCATGTTACCCCAAGCCCTGAAGTTAGGGCATCCTCAAAGTAAGTAGTTTCTTTTTGTAAGAAAGCATCCTTCTTACAGAGATGTGACTGTACTGTGAGGAGAGGGTAACTAATACTAGTCTATTTTTATTTATTTGTTTGAATTAATTTATTTATTTGAATTTATTTATTTGTTATAAAAGTATTGAATACTTTTATAAACTTTGGTGTAAATATTAGTGACCAGTTTCTGAAAGTGAGAGTCAGTGAGTTCCAGAATAAGTAAAGATATGTATGTAAATCATTGTCAGTCTAGAACAGTACACTTGAGATCTACAGATGCTCTGCCTTGGTGTATGTTGTGCTTTTGCACAATACACATTATTTAGTAACTGCAGTGCTTTACCTTAATACTGTAAGCACTTGGAGGATTTCTCTTAATTTAGGTATGTTTGCCTCATTGCCCCCTGAAGGATAAGCCTAGTTTTCAACGCTCTTTTCTTTGTGCGGTTTCCCCTCTGATAGTTCCACGAGTTCAGTTGGCTTCAGCTCCTCAGTCTGTCATCAGTACCCCCCCATCTTCCAGCTCCAGTCTGTCCTTCTCTGCTGCCTGCTGAAGAGTGTTTTGTGTGTCCGAAGCCTCTGCCTCCTCAGGAACAGTAGCTCCTCCATCAGACTTATCCCTTCTCTTAATGGAGCCATGGTATCCCCAGGTCTGGGGTAGTGCCCAAGAGTCACATTGAATTTTACCCTTTTTTCCCTCTAGCGATGAACTCCTCAAGTTCATTTTAATGCATTTGAGTAGGACCCAGGGCTCAGGTATGCCTGATTTCTAGCCTGGCTTACCTATTAGGTATGTTATATAGAGACTGCTTACCTGGACAGCCTAGGTCACCGCACCTGTAAAATGAGGGCAACACTTTCTCCCTCACAGGTTGTGGAGAGCAATTGTAGACACTGTGATCCAAGGGTCTGTTCTAGGGATCAGGATCAACGGTCAGCAATCCTCAAACTTGTATTCTCTTTCTCTCTCCCTTCAATATTAGGTAATTCTTTAAAATCATGGGACTCTCAAATTAAACTCAGCGAAATTAACCTCCAATGCCCTTTTCAGTGCCACCTTTCTTCTGCAGATGACCTCTGCTTGCCTCACCCCCCCCTTCTGTCCTTTTCTCTCATTCCTGACTTACACAAACCACAAACCCTGCCTTCTTAATACTTTTTACTTTTTGTTGTTGTTTTTTTTTCGGTGCATGGTCCGGAAATTGAACTGGGTCTCCTGCATGGAAGGTGGGCATTCTAACCACTGAAGTACCCGGGCACCCCTCCCCACTTTTTTTTTTTAATTATTATTATTTTTTATTTGGAAGTCCTGATCTCTTTTCCTATTTATCTCTGTCTATTGGAACCCTGGGCATGCCTCAAAGCTCAGCTCCATTCTCCTTACTGGAGCTGGTTTCTGTTTCCAGAACTTTTCATAGCCATCACATGTTATGGCCAACGTGTGTATTAGCTAGGGTTCTCTAGAGGAACAGAATCAGCAGGAAATATCCATAGATATATAAAAGTGTCTCACATAACTGTGGGAATGTAGAAAATCTTTAGGGCAGGTGGCTGTGAAGCTAATGACTCCAATGAACGGTCTGGACGAACTCCACAGGAGATTCTCCCTGGCCAAAGCAGGAAGAGAAACTCTTCTGAATCCTCCTTAAAAGCCTTCCAGTGATTAGATTAAGCATCACTCATTGCAGAAGACACTCCCCTTGGCTGATTACAAATGCTGTCAGCTGTGGATGCAGCTGACGTGATCATGATTTAATACTATGAAATGTCCTCATAACAACAGACAGGCCAGCATTTGCCCACCAGGCAAATGGGCACCAGCACCTGCCAACTTGATACATGAACCTGACTGACACCATGTTTCATCTCAACTTGCAATAATTTTTGTACTGATCCTTTGCCCTTTTAAAACTCAGGATTCAGAGCTTTACAAATTGCTAACTAAATGCTGTAATCTTTCTTAATATGTGTCCATCTTTTAATCCAGTTAGTGACATCTACATTATTTACTAGGAAAGTATTGAACAATTGCATTTTTATAATAATAATACTCAATGGTAAAAGCTGAGTGACATGAGAGGAAGATATATGACCACCTGAATTATATTCTGGATTAATGTTTTTGTTATTTTTATTTCATATTCTAGATGTCAGTGTGAGAATAATAGGACTTTAGAATCATTATGGTCTTTATGCCTGCCAGCGTCTCCTCATAAAGTAAATTTGCCGGTGAGTGTTGTTTAAATGAGTTCTTAGGAACAAATCACCAAAAAAGCTGTACTTACTTGAGTATATTTTCTCTCTTTTCTTTTTTTTTAATAGGAGGATGGCCTATTGCCATGTTTTGTTGTTGTTTAATATTATCGAGATTTTACTACAGCTCTGTTGGTGATTACAAGACTGCTACATTTTGGCTAGCAAATGTAGTGAATGTGATGGAAATCCCCTATGTTGTACATTTCTCTGAATAACATGTTTATATAACATGCTAAATACTTCTGTTGAAAGAATTGCTTTCATGAAAGGATGTTGCAAATTCCATTCTAAGTTTTCAATGTTAGAAGAATGTACTGTTGAATATTCCAAATCATATGGATATTTTAAAGGCAACCTTGAACATTTTTATCTATACATACTATCATTTTTGAAGGTAGGGCTCTGAAAAGATTTAGGATTATATGTGGCTAATATTATTGGTTTTCTGATTGTACCTACCAGGTACTAAATGGAGCTGGTTTAAAGAAATTTATCTAGGTATTATATTTTAGAATAGATAGCACTGAAGTGACCATGCGGATAAATCATGTGCATGCAATAGTAAATCTGTATTTGTATTTATAAAATGGTATTATGATTTTGTCTCCACATTCTTCTGACCCTGTGGACTTGATGTTGAGTTCTGGCTTTTCCTTGTGGACTCTGTGGCCTTTCTTGTGTCCACTAGACCCTGGTCTCTCTAGTTGTCTTGTGTAGCCTCTGCAGTTGCATCCTGGTTTTGGTGACTCTCCCATCCTGCTCTGATTTCTGCTTGCCAGCTGGATGTGTCCCTGACAACTCAGTTCTGAATTTCTCATTGCTTTTTCTTTTCCCCAGTCTGTCATTTGCTTGCATAGAATCATTGCGCTGCCCAGTCACTGAAGTCATCCTTGGCGTTTCTCTCTCATTACCCACACATCCAGTTGATTACTAATTCCTGCAGATTTATGTTGAATATTTTCTGTTTTCTCCCTCTCATAGGCTTAGTAGAGTAGTTGTGGGCTTGCAGAAAAGCCATGCATAAAATACAGGATTACCATACATCATCCTACCACCAACACCTCACATTGGTGTGGGATATTTGTTACAATTGATGACAGCACTTTTTTAATAATTGTACTAAATTTTTAACAGTAGTTACCTTCGTTATAATTGATGAAACGTGATTAAGATCATACTATAATCTGTCATCCATAATTTACAGTAGGTATATTTTCCCCCATATACCACCCTATTATTAACATCTTGTATTAGTGTCCTACATATGTTATATATACCACCCTATTATTAACATCTTGTATTAGTGTCGTTCATATGTTATATAATTCATGAACACTCTTATACTTGTACTACTATTGTCCATCATCTACCAACTACAGTAGATTCACTCTAAGCCCTGTTTTATCTTTTAATTTTTATTCTAGTTATATATATCCTAAAGTTTCCCTTTTTTGACCATTCTGATCTCTGTACTTCAGTGCGTTGATTACACTTACAATAATGTGCTGCTATCACCACCACATATTTCCAAGTGTTTACCAGCAACCTAAATAGAAATTCTGCACCAATTAGCCTCAACTCCCCTTTCTCTAAAATGATTCTATCTCCTGGTAACCTATATTCTAGATTGTAACTCTGTGACTTTGCTTATTTTAATTATTTCATATCAATAAGATCTTATAGGGTGGGCCACGGTGGCTCAGCGGGCAGGAATGCTTGCCTGGGATGCCAGAGGACCCAGGTTTGATTCCCAGTGCCTGCCCATGTATTGAAAAAAAAAAAGATCTTATTTGTCATTTTGTGTCTGGCTTCTTTCATTCAACATGTCTTTGATAATCATCTGTGTTGCTGCATGGATCAGAACTTTATTCCTTCTTATGGCTGAATAATCCATCATATGTATATATTACATTTTGTTTATCCATTTGTCAGTTGATTAATACTTGGTGATCATGGATAATATTGCAGTGAACATTGGGAACATCGGTGTGAAAATATTTGAGTCCTTGTTCTCAATTCTTCTGAGTATATACCCAAGTAGCAGGACTGTTGGATTATAAGGTAATTCTATATTTAGCTTTCTGAGGAACTGCCAAACTGTCTTCTATAGCGGCTGCACCATTTTGCATAGCCACCAGCAATGAATGAGTGTTCCTGTTTCTCCACAACCTTTTCCAACACTAGTAATTTTGTCTTTTTTTTTTTAAATAGTCACTCTTCTAGTTGGTGTGAAATGTTGTATCTTTGTGGTTTTGATTTGCATTTATCTAATAGCTAGTAATGTTGAACATCTTTTCAAATGCTTTTTAGCTATTTGTACTGTTTCTTTGGAGAAATGCCTATATAAATCTTTTGCCCATTTTTAATTTGTGTTGTCTTTTTATTGTTGAATTGTAGGATTTCTTTATATGTTCTGTATATTAAATCCTCATTGGATATGTAGTTTCCAAATATTTTCTCCCATTGGGTAGGTTGCCTTTTTTCTTTCATGACAAAGTCCTTTGCATAAAAGTCTTTAATTTTGAGGAGATCCCTTTTTTTTCCTTTCATTCCTCATGCTTTGGGTGTAAAGTCTAAGAAACTATTACCTGCCACAAAATCTTGAAGATACTTTCCTACGTTTTCTTCTAGGAGTTTTATATTTATAGTCCTGGTTCTTCTATTTAGGTCTTTGATCCATTCTGAATTAATTTTTGTATATGATGTGAGATATGGGCCCACTTTTATTCTTTTGCATATGGATATCCAATTTTCCCAAAACTATTTGTTGAAGAGGCTTTTCTGTCCCAGTTGAGTTGACTCCCAGTTGAGCTAACTTGGAAGCTTTGTCAAAAATCAATTGGTTGTAGATGTGAGGGTCTATTAGTGAACTCTCAGTTTGATACTGTTAGTATATATGTCCTTGTGCTGTTTTGACCACTGCAGCTTTAAAGTCAGGAATTGTGAATCCTTCAACTTCATTCTTCTTTTTCAAGATTTTTTGGCGATTTGGGGCCTTTTAGCCTTCCAAATAAATATCATTACTGGCTTTTCCACTTCTGCAAAGTAGGTGTTGGAATTTTGATTGGTTTTGCTCAATTTGGGTAGAATTGACATGTTAATGATATTTAGTCTTCTAATCCTTGAACATAGAATATTCTTCCATTTATTTAGATTTTTCTTTGATTTCTTTTAACAATGTTCTGTCATTTTCTGTGTATAGGACCTTTGCATATTTGGTTAGTTTTATTCCTGGATATTTGTCTCTTGTAGTTGCTAGTATAAATGGATTTTTTTTTTATCTTGATTCCCTCCTCATATTGCTTATTACCAGCAAATAATAACCCAACTGGTATTTGTGTGTTGATCTTGTATCCCATCATTCTGCTGAACTTGTTTATTAGCTCTGGTAGCTTTGTTATAAATTTTTCAGGACTTTCTCTGTATAGGATCATACCAAATAGTGAAAGTTTTACTTTTTCCTTTCCAGTTTGAATGCCTTTTATTTCTTTTTCTTTCCTAACTACTCTGTGTAGTACTTACAGTACAGTGTTGAATAGCAATGATGATAGTGGGCATCCTTATCTTGTTCTTGAATCTTAGAAAGAAAGCTTTCAGTCTTTCACCATTGGGTATGATAATGGTTTTCTTTATATGCCCTTTATCATGTTGAAGAAGTATCATGTTGAAGAAGTTTCTGTCTTCTTCTATTCCTATATTTCACAGTGTTTTTATCAAGAAAGGATGCTGGATTTGGTCAGATGCCTTTTCTTCATGAATCAAGATGATCATGTGGTTTTTCTCCCTTTGTTTTATTTATGTGTTATATTGAATTCACTGATTTTCTTAAGTTGAACCAACCTTTCATACCTGGAATAAAACCAAAAACAGTGATCATGGTGTATACTTCTTTTAATGTGCTGTTGGATTTGATTTGCAAGTATTTTCTTGAGGAGTTTTGTATCTATATTCATGAGAGAAATTGGTCAGAAATTTTCTTTTCAAGTAGTATGTATTAGTGTTGTATTGGCCTCAAAGAATGGTAGGTAGTATTCCTTCCTCTTTGGTTTTTTGGAAGAATTTTACCAGAATTGGTATTGATAATTATTGGAATGGTTGGTGGAATTCACCTGTGAAGTCATTTGGTCCTGGGCTTGGGTTTGTTGTTGGGAGGCTTTTGATGATTGATTCAGTCTCTTTACCTTTAATTGGTCTGTTGAGGTCTTTCATTTCTTTTAGAGTCAGTGTAGGTTGTCCATGTGTTTCTGGGAATTTGTTCATTTCATTTAAGTTGTCTAATTTGTTGACATACAGTTGTTCATAGTATCGTCTTATGATCGTCTTTTTCCTTGGGGTCAGTCATTGTCCCCCACCTCATTTTTTCGTTTTATTTGTTTTCATCTTCCCTTTTTTTTTTCCTTTGTCAGTCTAGCTAAGGGTTTGTCAGTTTTATTGATCTTCCCAAAGAACCAATTTTTGCTGATTCTATTGTTTTTTTCCTGAATTTCACTTATTTCTGCTCTAATTTTTATTTCTTCCCTTTTACTTGTTTTGGGAATAGTTCACTGTTCTCTCTCTGATTCCTCTGAGGTACAGTTAGGTTTTTGATTTTAGCTCTTTATTCTTTAAATGAAGCATTTAGTGCTATAAAATTTCCTCTCATCACTGCCTTCACTGCATCCCGTAAGTTTTGATATGTTGTTTTTTTTTCACTCTCTTGAGATATTTAATGATTTCCCTTGCAATTTCTTTGACCTTCTTATTGTTTGAGAATGTTATTTAACTTCCTCATATTTGTGAATATTCCAAATCTCTGCCTGCTAATTGATTTATAGCTTCTTTCCATTATGAAAATGCTTTTTATAATTTTAATCTTTATAAATTTATTGAGACTTGTTTAGTGACCCAATGTGTGAGCTATCCTGGAGAATGATCTATGTGCATTTGAGAAGAACGTATATCCTGCTGTTTGGGGTTGCAGTATTTTGTATATGTTAGGTCTAGTTCATTTATCATATTATTTAAGTTCTCTGTTTCCATATTGATCCTTTGTCTAGATGTTCTGTCTATTGTTGATAGTGATATATTGAAGTCTCCAGCTATTATTGTAGAGATTTTCATTTCTCCGTTCATTTTTATGCATAAAAATTTATTATTGCTATTTCTTCTTGGTGAATTGCCCTTTTTATAAATATATATATAGTGGCCTTCTTTGTTTCTTGTAACAGCTTTGCATGTAGGATCTCTTTTGTCTATTGTTGGTATAGTTACCCTGCTCTTTTTTAGTTGCTAGCCTGCAATATCTTTTTCCATCCTTTCACTTTTCAGTCTGTTGTGTCTTTTGGTCTAAAATGAGTCTCTCTCTCTCTCTCTCTCTCTTTAATTTTTCTTTTTCTTACACATATAGTTGTGTATTCATCACCATGATCATTTTAGAACATTTGCACCACTACAGAAAAAGAAATAAAAAGAAAAAAGATAAAATGCATACATCCCATACCCCTTACCCTTCCCTCTCATTGACTACTACTATCACAATGAGTCTTTTGTAAAAACATATAGTTGGGTCATGCTTTTTTATATATCTGTCAATTTGTATTTTTTGATTGGGGTGTTTAATCCACTGGCACTCAGTGTTTTTATTGTAAAGGCATTACTCACTTCAGCTATTTTAGCTTTTGGTTTTTATGTCATGTCTTTTTTGCATGTGTCCCTGTTTTTGTTTTTTAAAACCCTTTTGAGTTTACCTGTACTGATAATCTTCATTTCTTCACAGTACTTAAAGCCACTCTCTCCTGTCTTTTCTTTTCAACCTGCAGCACTCCTGTAGTATTATAGGGCTGGTTTCTTGTTGATGAACTCTCTCTGTGTCCGTTTATTTGTATTTTAAACTCTCCCTCATTTTTAAAGGACTGTTTTGTCAGATAAAGGGCAGTTTTTCTCTTTCAGTATCTCAAGTATTTAGTACCATTACCTTCTCAGCTCCATAGTTTCTGATAAGAAATTGGACCTTAGTCTTATTGAAGATCCGTTGTATGTGACAAATCACTTTTCTCTTACTGTTTTCAGAATTCTCTTTATCTTTGGCATTTGACACCCTGATTAGTATGTGTCTTAATGTAGGTCTATTAGGATTTATTCTTTTTGGAGTATGTTGTGCTCCTTGGACACGTATTTTTGTGTCTTTCATATGAGTTGGGAAATTTTCTGCCCTCATTTCCTCCGATATTCTTTCTTCCCCTTTCCCCTTCTCTTATCCGTGTGGGATTCCTATGATGCATATGTTTGTGCATTTCATGTGTCACTCAGACCCCTGAGGCACTGCTCTGTTTTCTATCCTTTTTTCTCTCTGTTCTTCTGTTTATAAAATTGCAGTTGTCCTGTCTTCTAGCTCATTCATTCTTTCTTCTGCCTATTGAAACCTGCTGTTGTATGCCTTTAGTGTATTTTTAATCTCGTCTGTTGTGCCATGCCCATAATTTCTGTTATTTTTCTATTTATACTTCATGATTTTTCTTTATGCTCATACAGTATCTTCCTAATATCCTTTATCTCTTTACCTATATTTTCTTCATCTTGAGTTGATTTAGGAGATTTGTTTGAACTTCTTTGATAAGTTGTTTCAAATTCTGTGTGTTTTCTGGAGTTTTAATTTGTTCCTATCGGCTGTATCTTCCTGTATTTTAGTATGGCTTCTACTTTTTTGCTGATGTCTACTTGATGTCTGACTCTGAAGGTCAGTTTTCTCTCTTGCCTTTGGGTTTTATTGTTGATTCCCTTTGTGTTAAAGCTCTTCTTTGATGCTTAGTCTGCCTTATTCTATACTGTTAGAGTAGCCTGTGTTTGACTCATGTGAGTTTTTCCAGCTCTTCTTCATCTAATTCTTACCCTGCATGTATGGTGCAGTTTCTGAGATTGCGTTTTTGTGCATTTGTTTCACCTCCAGCAGAAAACTTCATTTCCTTTTTCTTTCTCTGGGAATCTTGATTCATTCTGTTTGTTTTTGTAATGAATTTTCTTTCTCCCTATCTCCTACAATTTGTTTAAATTCTCTCCCTCACTCAGTGCCCCTTTTTCCTTATACTTTTCTATTTTTAGGACCTCCTATCTTACAGCAGTTCAAGTTGCGACACCCCCCCCAAACACACACACTTCTCCCTGAGGCTTCCAGCCTCTGGTTTCTTTGTGCTTCTGGGAGATTCTGCCGTGGGAAGCCAGGTGTGGTCAGCCCAAAAGGTACTGTCACTCTAGAAAAGTCTGTTTTGTGGTTAAGGTGGTCCAACCAACAGAAACTGGTTAGAGTGAGTGCATCACTTTCCAGCTTTGCCTTTTGTTTCCTCTCCCTTTCCCTCTGCACTCCTCTCCCCTTCCTCCTCCTCTTGGGGCACTCCCAAGAGGCCTGTGCTCCTTTCTGGATCTCTGTGGACCTGGTGCCTGGATTGGTTTGGGGCTCCAGCAAACTCCCGCGAGTGGCTCTAAAGTTTGTAACCACTGTGGCAGGGAAGGATCCCTTGTCTCTTTGTCTCTGAAGAAGTCCCAAACTGCTTGGAACAGAGTAAGGGCAGGGAATGATAACTGGCTTTCTGGGACAGCAATTTTCTACTTGGTATTTTTCTTTTTCTTCACTTCAGTGTTTGTATAGTCCTTCTCTGGTCTCTACCATCCTCCAGAGTTTTAAGCAAGTGGGATCTGTCCTTTTATTCATTGAATCTCTGGGGAGGTTTTTCAGGGGGTTGTCTTTTGTTGCTATGTTGATGACATCATCTTCATAGTTTTGTTAGACTGTTCCCTGTGTCTGAAATTCTTCCCTCCATTCCCCCACTGTGACTTTCTCTGTACAGTCTTCCCCCTGGCCACCACCTACATCCATCAACTTGTGCATCAATTAACACTGATTAATTCTGTTAAGATGTGTGTATAGTGAGTGTGTCCGCTGTGAACTTTTGATCTCATTTTTTTTTCAGAGCCTGACACATAAGGTCACAGTGAATACTAGGTAATAAAGTGACTGCATTAGAACTGCCTCCTCTAAAATCTGGTTATATACGTCCTGTGGACCTTCTCACCTAAATGAGTTCATTCTTGATTTTTGATGAGTTACCTAAAATCTTTTGAAGGTCCTGGTTCTTTTCTTGCTCTTGCCCTATGAATTTGATCCAGCACTACCCTTCCCCATGCCTCTGACAACTGCCAATCATGTTCTGTTTTCATGTTGTTTCTCTGCTTCTCTTTCCCATTATTTCAGAAAGTGTTTTTATCAGCCAGGGTTTTTAGTTGCCATCAATGAAAACCTATTGATAGGATATTGGGATGCTCACAGGATTACTAGGAAGGCTGCAGAACTAGGGCAGCCAGTAGGGCAGCAACAGAGAAGTACTCCTGTGAAGATGACGCTAAACCAGGGCACCAGGCAGGTACTGGTAGCATTCCTGCTGCTGTCACGCAGAGACAGTGCCACAGCTGTCTCCCATGATTATTCCCAGGCCCATTGCTCATACCCACATGTCCACATCTGCAATTTGTTATTCCCATTTTATACTACCAGGAAAAATTCCTCCTGTCTTTGCTTCTTTGTGTCACTAGCCAGTGAGTTAATGTGCTTCTGGTTTAGCTGATCCTGGCTCACACAGCAACACCCCGATTGCCTGTGAGTTGGGGAAAGCAAGTGTCTGCCATTGTCAGCCTCTGTAATGGGAGGCCGAGTCCACATCCTATAGGACGCATTAGGTGAGGGATTACTCAGCTAGAGGAAGAGGGCAGATGTCTACCACAGTGAGGTTTAATAACTTGGGCTGGATGTGTTGTAGGTAATTTTCTCTTGTTCTTGTTATCGTTTGATCATTTGGGTAGTGAGGTGTAAGGAGTATAGTAATCTCAGCAAACAGTGAGGCTGTCTAGTCTGGCAGAGGTCATTCAGCTCTTAGGTGGCAGGCTCTTTCCATGGCACCAACTTGCCAGCACTGTGCAGTAGGGCAGTACCTGAGGGTGCCATCTAGGTTCTGTTTATAACAGGCTCTCACATAGCCCCTCTTTCAAAGGAGTCAGTTCTAGCATATCTGGTTCTTCGAATGCTAATTTGGTACTTTATATTCTTGTTCTGTCTATTAGTGTTGTTTCTTGTAACATCTCTTTGGTTGGTTGAAACCATATGTCATTCAAATGGAACCTGTATTTTGGCATTGGCCTGACAATCACTCATATGTGGAGTATAGCAATAAAAATTATGAAAACTGTGCCTGTTCGTTAGACCAGTTGAATTTACAAGCATTTTTCCCCCCGCCCCACAAGTCTTCTGTATTCTGGTTTTGGAAAGTTTAGTAGACTTAAGCCTTTGTTCTTTTTTTCCTTATTTGTTTCACACTTCAGATTACTGTAGAAGCCAGGAAGGTGAACACTTTAAAAGATGATAACATTGGAAATGTGTTTTGGGATGAACTGCCTCAAAATCAGTAGTATAAGAAGTTTTATAGTGGTTTCATTTTCATATAACATTAAACACTTAGCAAACTGCTGTATCTTCTGTTTTAGGAGTATTGAGTAGGTTTTATATTACAGGGACAAAAGGCTTATTTCTTATTTTTTTTTGTATCACATCAACTCTGAACCTAAATTAAGATGGCAGCATATGCTGTATGCATGCACATACCCAGGTGTGTGTGTGTGTGTGTATGTGTGTGTGTAAAGCTAGTACTCCTGTGTTTCAGACAAATGATCTCTAGTCACCTAGAAGAAAGCAGAATCAACTATTTCATAATGGTGGCTGAAAAACAAAGCAAGAATAAGAACAAAAATATCGAACTGTCTTTGTAGCAGCAAATGGCAAGTTGTAATCAGAGAATAATCTTTTCTATATTAGAAGATGTCAGAATTCTATCCCTGTGAGAGCTGTGTGCTTCTAGAACCCAGACACCTTCCATCCTCTGTCCTCCAGTCTTTTGGAGGTATGATATGGGGGAACCAAGAGGTGAGAAAGTGCAGGTTAATGTCACAAACAGGTGTGCCAAGAGCACAAGACTAGAAGTAAGAAGAGAAGAAAAGAGGGTGGAACAGTGTATATTTTGAGGTAAGGGAGAAGACATTGTAGAGTGAGCGCATGACCCTGCGATTTAGTAGGGAGAGTCAGGGAAACAGGGATGTGATAGAAGGGAGAAGGGAGCAAATGAGACACTCCCTTCAGGAGGGCAACAGAGGGGAAAAAAAGAGAATGTCATATGACTGTGTTGACAAAAACCTTAATACAGAGCATTTTTTAGGATAGTTGATGAGTTAGTGTAGTACTTAAGGTATCAGACAAGAAGAAATTTTCATAATTGAAAACTTTTTAATCTAAGGCATGTAATAAAAAAACGATTGTGGTTAAACGAACATTGATGGCTTTTGGTGGATGGTAGTTTTAAAACTTATTTTGGAAAATACTGGTAATACACAAAAATTTCAAGATTTAAAGGTTTTGCATTGTCAATTTCTTTTATTTTGTAATGTAGAGAAAAAGTAAGCCAAAGAAGAGTTTAGAATGTGTGCTGGTTTTATAGCTTGATAGTAGGTGAAAGGGGGATTTAAGAAAGCATTGACCTCTGTGTCTTTGCAGAAGCAGTGTATGTTACCTTGAGGATGTAGGGCTTTCCGGACTTCTGAAGGGTAAGGTGGCCTGAGTCAGCCTTCCCCTACTGCACCCCCACCTCTCGCTGCCCTGAACCATCTTTCCCACAGTGTGAAGTTCCTTCTTCCCCAGTTGGGTTGCTGCTACTCAACCGAGTTTGCTCTTTTTCTCTTCTCTGCCATGAAAATCTAGTGCTACTTCTAGTCTTAGATCTAGTACTGTTGGTCTGAACAACATTCCAAACGTTCCCCCAGCTCTCCAAATGTAATTTACCTGTTCCCTTCTCTGCTGGGCTTCTCTGTTACTCATTGGAACCTCTCTCTATTACTCTGAGTTATAAACATGTATTATCTTTCTCTTTTGCTTGTAAGCCACTTAAGTGCAGGAAATTTGTCTTATATTCATATTTCTGTCTATGTTCATATTTCTGTCTTTTCCAGTGCCTCAGATGATTCTATTAACAATAATCATTGTTCAGTAAAATGTTGAATCAATATATGTGAAGAAGTGGGAAATACAATGATGTTAGAAATCCATTTGTGAAAACCTAGCATAGATATAGATACCAAAATATAAGTGAGCCTTGTCGTGCCTTTTCTTCAGTATGATGATCTGTCTGAATCTGGAGACCAGTAATCTAGCACTGATTCTGGCATTAGTTTTTGCCACGTAATCTTAAAACACTTTCAAGTTCTTCTCTATGCAATGAGTTTGATTTTTTCCCCTTTATAGGATCTTCATGGAGTTAAATGAGGCATTTGCTTGAAAATAGCTTAAAAGTGCTATACAAGTTTAAAATTGTTGTTGTCACAAATGTTAGGATTTTGGAGGGGAGCTGTTAAACAATGGAAAAAATTAGATCAATGTCTGGTAGTTTTTCTAACAAACCTTTTTCGAAAAAGAAATAAGCAGATTAGCTTTATACTGTATTTTTTGGTATAAGGGATCTGATATTTAGACTTCGGGGTAGAGAACCAAGTAAGACCATGGTAAAACAGTACAAGAGGGACCTGAAGAGAGGGAGAGTTTAGGAGCTTGATATCTGTATTATTTAAGGGTGAAACCTTTATTTACACAACTGCCTGTGCTATCTGCAGTTGTTCATGGAAACGTTTGGGATTGTACCTTTGGGTTTTTCATGCTTTAGCATCTTATACAGTAGCTCTCTGATTCTAACTTGCTTTCTCATAAGCATTTACTTTATCAATTATATGCTAACTGTCTTTCTTCTTCTTAGTAGCATTATTGCAAATTTCAGGGAGTAATTATAATTTTTTTGAAGTATTTCTCGCAGGGTGATTATTTGCCTGAATAATCATAAACCTGACATAGAACTCAATGCTAGGGGATTCAGAATTACTCCAGGGACTACTTAGTTACCTGGGTTAAACTCTGTTCTCTTCCTTCTACCCTGGACAAATAGGTTGCCTTTGTCCCTTTCATATTTTTACTTTTCCTTTTTTGGGGACCTATGTGGAAAATCGGACGAAGTCATAGCTATTCCTTTTCAGTCTTTTCTTTGGTCTCTGGCGTGGCAGAAGAGAACTCTGCCTGCTGAGCCACCATGGCCTGCCCTTTTTAATTTTTGATTTTACATTAATCTCCTTTTTCATTTTTTCCTTGCTTTACCTCCTCTGGAAGTCAGTTCATTCCATACTTTCTTATCCCATGCAGTAAGTTTGGTGCATGCCCTCCCTCGTACTTGCTTTTTGCTCACCACAGCACAGTCCCGTTCTTCGTATTCTCAGTTTGTGGCCATTCAGGCTAATTCAGGCTTTACCTTTCTCTGCCCTATCTTGCTTTGGTTTTTGATTTGCCTCTTGATTCCTTCCAGGAGTCGCTGTCTCCTTCCCTCTGAATAGCTGGTTCCTAACCCATTGGCCTTCCTCAGTTTGCTGTTGTTTCCTGTTGAGCTGTTCCAGCTGCTGTGGCTCACACCAGTGGTGAATTCTCTTTTTCTGCCATGGTGTGTATCAGAGGCAGCTGCAGAATTTCGGGAGCCAGAATTTATGGACCCAGATTTATTTTGATACCGTATCACTTGGATCAGTTTGCCATGAGATTCTCTAAAAGAATCATACTCTAATGCAGTGCTTTAAAACTACTGTTTGTGATGCATTATTGGGACTATGAAAGCAATTTGTTGGACTGTAACCAGAAATATTTTTAAAAAGGGACAAGATTTGAATATAACAGAAAATACGAATATATCACAGATAGTAACATAATATATAACACACATGTTCAAAAGTTGTAATATAAAATATATTTCTTTTTTGCCTTTGGAGTCACAATTAACAATATTTTTCAGCTCCTTATCACCCTTCCCCTGCCCCTTAATGGTAACATAAGAAATTGTTTTCTTGTAGCGAAGATAAAGAATATGGTCAATTTTCAGGACAAGCCTAATGGAAAGTGGAAGCCACAGTTAAGGATTTACCAGTGGCAGGGCAGGTCCTGCAAAACTCTGAAGAAACTGTCTAGAGGTTGATGCAGAAGAAGGCATCAAGAGTTCTTCTGTAGGTGGCGAGTTAAGTCTGGGAGGATTAGAATGTGGAAGGATGAAACACCTAAATCCTAACACATGATTTGTCTGGGATTCTGTACAAAATACCACCTGGATTGATCATGGTCAGCTAAGGACATGGCTGGGGAGCCATTTCACAGTTTTATTGGCCACAACCTATATAGGGAGTGGAATCCAAAGAGATTCTGAATTTTAGGAACCACCAAATGGCCAGATACTAGTTTCAGTTCTTTTCCCTGCAGTAAGAGATAGTTGTAGGTTTTAAATATGAGTGATTATTGAATATAGCATTTCTGGCCCCCAAATATTACCATTTTCCTCCAGATATTTTTACCTTGTTTTGAGCCCAGGGAAATTCTTACCGACCTCAGTGTTAAACCTTATCACTGCTGAAATGGACTTTTACTGTTCTTGTAAGATACAGTTTGGAAATAGAAATAAATAGGTGAAATTGCAAGTCAGAAATCCCTTTCACCCAACACATGCAGGATATCTTTTAAATTTAAAGATTTATTAAAATGAAAATCTTTGTGGGATACTGTTTGAAACCTAGCTTTTTTTTTCCATCTGATGGTAATATAAAAAATTGTGTTCTTATCCTAAAGATAAATTAGAATTAGATATGTCCTAAGTTTAGGACTAAATGTTTTTGCCCAGTTTTCCTTATTTGCCATTGGATTGGAGGGCTGCACCTTAGAACAGTTTTCTGTCCCTTAACATCCTAGAAAAGTAGTTAAATGGCTTTTGTATTTCATTGAATCTATTGGCTTACTTACTAATGTGCTTAGAGTAGACAGTCTGAAATTGTATCCATATTGAAGTGGAGGTTTGAGGGTGATAATTATAATTTATTGATTTTCAAAACACATAGTTTAGAATGCCTAATTTTAATGATTTGTTAATATAAACAGAAAAATTGGAAAGAAGTGAGACATTTAATTTCTTAAAAATTCTACATTAAGAAAATCTCACACCCATTCTCCTGGGTATACATTTCTATTAATGATTTTAAAATATCAACATCCTATGTTTTTTGCTGACCAGTCTTAAATATTTGGCATATGTTCCACCTGATGGAAAAAAAAAAAAAAGGGCAGCTCCTTTTTTGTTTCCAGGGCTTCAATATTTTATCCAAAGCATTATTTGGATAATATGGAACAACTCCTGTGTAAACTATTGGCCAATACTCCACGTTTATCATTGAAGTTAAATTTATGTGCTGACTTGAAATGAAGAGGCTCCCTCTACCCACCTCTGCCTTGAATATCAGGTGTATGTTATACATAGTATATGGTATATATTGGTAGCAGTTTTATATCTTAGTGCTTTGGGGTGGATATTTCTCACTTTCAAAACTAATCTAAACCACACAGCTTTTAAAGTTTTCATTAAAAAAAAAAAAAAAGGCAGGCATTTCTCATTTGTAGTCTTCATCCCTGCTACTCACTGCTCCTTTCAGCCCTGCTTCTTCTCCTGTATTCCTTAGGAGCCTCAGTGCTCTTGGCCTGTTCTTAACACTACTCTCCTCTAGAACCTGTCCAGGCCTCCACAGCATCCTTTCTGCTCCTGTCACAGCATTGATGCTCATACTTTCTCTCTCCATGCTTCACTTAAACATTTCCTCCAGGCCTTTCATTCCATGACTAAGCATTGGTAGAATGGAAAGAATACTGATGAGGAGGCCAATGTATTTTTTTTGTTAGTCCTAAACTTAAACCATATTCTGATTCTATTTTATCTTAACCTATAAGAAAACAATTTTTTATATTGCCATTAGAAACAAAAATCCAGTTTTTAAACAGACTTGGAGTTTGTAACTCTAGCTGGGTGAAACTGTGAAGGACCTGTAACCCTTGATCTTAACAACCAAAGGGCTGAGCCAGCTTTCTCTGAAATCTCTACCAGTTCTTATAGTCTATGATAATGTCATTCACAATTTGGGTGTGTTAGTTTGCAAGCTGCTGAAATGCTGTATGCCAGAACTGGAATGGCTTTAAAAAAAAGAGAATTTAATAAGTTACAAGTTCACAGTTATAAACCTGTAAAAATGTCCAAACTAAGGCATCCAGGGAAAGATACCTTAATTCACGGAAGGCGGATGGGTCAGGAACACCTCTGTCAACTGAGTAGTCATGTGGCTGGCATCTGCTGGTCTCTTGCTTCTGGGCTCCATTGCTTTCAGCTTCTGTTCCTGTGGGAGTCCCTCACTTTGCTTCTCCGGGGCTGGCTATGAATCTCTTGGCTTCCCTTGACTGTCTCTAGGTTCTGCCTTGCTTCACAGCTCATTACAATGTCTGTTGGGCTACAAGCATCTCCAAACATCCATGTCTCCATTCGCGTGTCAGCATCTGTGTCTGTTCTGCTCTGAAGTTCCTGTTGGCTGTCTCTCTTTGTTTGCTCTGGAGTTCCTGTCTGTTGCTTCAAAGTGTTTCCTTTTTTTTTTTTTTTTTTAAAGGATTCCAGTGTCAAGATTCACCTGGAATGATGGGTGGAGTCATATCTCCACCTAATTGAAGGTCACACCCACAATCGGGTTTGTCACATCTCCCTAGATATGATCTAATCAAAACTTTTGATTAGTAGAGTATCTGCAATATTGAACTAGGATTAAATAGACAACTGCCTCCACAAGATTGAATCAGGATTAAAACATGGCTTTTCTGGGGTACATGTGATATTTTCAAAACGGCACAATGGGTAATGAATGAGGCTTAGCTTTCTTAGGAGGGGGAATGGGTGTGTATTTTCTATGTAAAGCAATAGCTTATTTGTCCACGTGCTATGGGACCTGTGGTTGTGGGTTATATTTTTGAATATCTTCCCATCCCCATCATGCAGAACTTAAACTATGATTCAGGAAATAAAATGCAGGAAGTCAGCTTTTCAACCCCTAATATGAATATATATTTCCTGTGGTCTCTCTTTGCATGTGATGTTCAGGGGGGAGGAATTACTGCTTGGTGAGAGAGGATGGGTATTTTATAAAAACCTTATCTAAATCAGACGGACTTTTTTTTTTTTTTTTTTTGTAAACTTACTTCTCATTATTTGTTACCAGGGCATTCTGAAAGTTGGGGCAAGAAAATAAAGTTATTGACTAGTTAGGCTCAGTTGAAGCTTTTTTGCTCCTGGACGGGCAGACACTGCCTGCAGCTGCCCTCTCCCCTCTAGCCTTTAGCCTTTGTGACCTCCTCTGCTCTAGGGGAGGAGCCCTACCTCCAGAGAGGAGGGGTAGTTGGATGCCCAGAAAGTCCTCCAAACTAATTTCTCCCTTGGGACTGGCTGTTCCTTAGTTCTGCAGTCTGCTTACTTTTCAGACCCCAGAGGACAAAGTTAAGAGCCAGGTTAAGTTCTTGGGTGCAGTCTGTGGCAAAGTCTGACTCTCTTCACATTACCATTGCTATTATTTTTCTCCATTCTTAAACTTCTCACCATATACATCGTTTAAATTTAGAGGTGGATAGATGAATGACTATGTGTTTCTCCCTTAATAAATCTTATGGAGCACTTAGACTGTATGTACATACATACACACACACACATACACACATACATGTAAACTGTGTATATATTTTATTTACATATATATTTTTTGGGGGGTGGTGCACGGTCTCGGAATTGAACTTAGGTCTCGCGCATGAAAGGTGAGCGTTCTACCACTGAACCACTGGTGTACTGTATATTTAGACTGCGTATTTTTAAAGTTAAAACAATGTTTTTGTGAAATTTCCATTTTTGAGATGCTCGAATGTTTTAAACTCACATTTTTGTCACTTCACTTGCCAGAATTATGCCCTCCACCCCTCCTCCCTCCTTCTCTCTTTCTTTTTTTTTGGCAGGAGAGAGGATATGGAAGCAACTACCCTCTTCACCCTCAAAAAATGAGCTTTAGATTATTGGTAATAGTGCAGTCACATGGCTTTTCCCCCCACCTTTCAATATTTCATTAACAAAAAAGAAACAATCCCAAAGGCTTATGAACAAAATCATTCTCTCTCTCTCTCTCTCACACACACACACACACACACACACACACACACACTTGAACAAGAAATGTGCATATGTGATATAAAATCCCTAAGGTAGAAAAAGCCTGCAGTAAAAGGTCCCTCTCCCTCTCCTTACCTTCATCTAGATCTCCTCCACAGAAGATAACCAGTTGCTTGTTTATCCATTGGCTGTTTAACAATTCTAGTCATATCTTGGTATATTCCTGTTTTCTCTGTTTCCCCCTCTCCATAGTTATCTCAAATAGAATAGTCTTTCCAATCTAGCATTCACTGCACATGTCCCAGTCATGTGGTTACAAAGTTGACATTGCAGCCTCAGCAAAGATTATCCCTTTAAAATTCTTTGAAATTCCCCTTTGGCACATCCATTTTGGCAGCTGGGTTTATATAGGCAAGTGGTAAAGCTCTCCTCTCTCCTGTTTTTGTACTTTATAAAGATAGAAATCTCAGACCAGAAGGGCAAATAGGCAAGAAACTCCTTCTGAAGTTCCCATCAGTTGAACTTCCTGAGTATTTTCTATTAAAATAAATGGCATCCTTACCATGTGCTTGTGGACCGGATGGGTGGTTTTTTAAAAACATGAACATACTGTAGCCTGACCCTCTATTTTTAGAGTATTAGAAAACCCTGCTGTTATAACATATGTGTGAAGTACTGTTAAACTGTTTTGACTTTTGATTTTGTAGTTTGGTGTGTGTATATATACATATAAAAATATATATATTTTTTAATTTGAACAACTCAAATAATATATTCACTAATGCAAAATTACCTGTTGTAGTTTGGGTAATAATAAAACAAGAAAGATGGCAAACCCAAATTGCTTTTTAGTGAGATGTCTTCATTACTAAATAAATGCCATCATGCACATATTTTCTTTGGAAAGCACTTTCTTAGATAGAGACCACTGAATCCCTGTGAGGTAGCACAAGCCTTTTTTATATATTTTGAAGTAGCTTCTTCTAAGAAAACGTTGCTTCTGCTAGTAGAAATAACCTAACTACTCACTAGCTGTGGATTGCCTTTAGAGTCTCATTTCTTTCTCTATATACTACAACCTCCACAGATGTAGAGTTTCATGCAAGTCATGTTTATACATTTCCATAGTTATGATTCTCTAGTTTAAAAATGACTATATGTTTGGCATGGAAAGTACTTATTTATTTATTTGTGTGTGTGTGAGCAGGCACCAGGAATTGAATCCGGGTCTCAGGCATGGCAGGCTCTGCCACTGAACCACCGTCATCTGCCCAAGTACTTATTTTTTTATTTTGTTTTTAAATGTAAATGTTGGTAACCTAGATGTCAAAGCTTCCATCTTAGAGATGAGCATGGAACTCTTTATCTGTCAATTTTTTTCCTGCTTATGTTATTATATAAATAAAGCATGAAAACACATATGTGAAATTTTCTCCTCTGAGACTTTAAACCACTTGATTTTCATCCTTGCTCTAGTTAAATAGGCAGGTTAATTAATAATCTTTTGCTCTAGGTACCTCACCTTATCTTCTGCCATACCTAATTTATATACATTGGGAATATACTACCTTTTTTTTTTTAGCTTAAAGTTGTAGAATAAAATTTGTCATCCTGTGCATTACATACATTTTTCTCTAGAGCAGCAAATATTTTCTGGTTATACTTCTGCTTTGTCAAAAAAGTACACTGTAGACTTTACAGATCTGTGGTATCAAATACCCTTGTTGGATCCTTGGAAAGAAAGTGTTTTAAAGTGCATAATTAGTGTACTTGAGCATGAACTACAGTTATACACTTGTGCATTAATTTTGTGTACAGTTAGACTTTAGTTCAAACTGGTTGTAAATGAGAAAGGAAGCATTTTACTGCCACTGAATGCCTGCATTTTTAAGCGGTTTTTATTGTTAAATATAACATATATGTGAAAGAAAAAAAACAATGATTTTCAAAGAACACTTCAATGAGTAGATACAAAACAGAGTTCAGAGTTTGTTATTCCACTATTTTCAGGTCTTTCTAGCTGCTCCAAAACAATGGTGGCTAGAAGAAACATTTTTAATGTAAAAAATAACATATATACTAAAAAACAATAAATTTCAAAGCACATTGCAACAATTAGTTGTAGAACAAATTTCAGAGTTTGGGATGAGTTACAACTCCGCAATTTTTGGGTTTTTACTTCTAGCTGTTCTAAGGTACTGGAGGCTGAAAGAAATATCAGTATAATGATTCGGCAATCATATTCATTTGTGAAACCCTACCTTCTCTGTATAACTCCACCGTCACCTTTGATCTTGTTCCCACTCTTTAGGGGTGTTTGGGCTATGGCCATTCTAACTTGTTCCTGTTGGAAGAGGCTGTTGATAAAAATGGGATAGTGGGGTGGAACTAGTTGATGTTTTGGAGAAACTGGCCCCTCTGCATTTCAGTACTTATCTAGTCCAGGGACTCACCTGGAGATTGTAGGTTTCTTGTAAGTTACCCAAGTAAATTGCCTGTATTTTTATGAATACTTAAAACAAAATCTCCACTTATTGGCTGATGTGGAAAGAAAGGTGGAAATATCTATAGTGAGGTAGGTTGTAGAGAAGAAGGCAAAATGGGTACTAGGGGTTTCTAGTAACTGGAAAAGTAATCTTACTCTTGTGTACAGCCATGCTTGATGTGCTTTTGGAATGTGTCTTTTTAGCTGTTGTTCCCTAGTAAAGACTAAAAGAGTGCAAGCAATTTTGATAAGCCAATGAAAGAAATCAAGACACAGTATGGTATTAATAACAGTCAAAAAGCAATCTTTAATTTGGTAGAATGATGACCACGGGCTGATACCGTTGGTTTTCATTAATTGACCAAACATTTGTTAGTCAAATTTTATACTCTAGAGTTTGGGGACACTCCTTTAAGCTTGAGAGGTGTTAAATTTATGATCACTAAAGGAGGTATCACTTTACAAAAAGGATGATTATGTTAAAGAACTTGTTACACTCAGGAGGTGACATGGTCTGAAAAATGTAAATTAATTTAAGAAGGGTATACATAAATTCCTGGATAATGGATTCATAATTAAGAAGAAATATACTCTTCAGTCAGGATGTATACCTGACTTTTGGCAATTGAGGTCTTGAAAGGCCCTACCATTTAGTTCCTCCTGCCGTATAGAATATTCACTCTGCAGGGCATTGGTCTGACCTAGTATTCTCTTAAGCTGTGATTTACTAAATATAGAATAGTTCCATTTATTGTTAACTTAGACTAGACAATAAAACTTTGTAGGCAATTAGTAACTGTAAAGAAATCCAAAAGAGATTATTTCACTGTCTTTATGTGTCTGTAATCTTACATTGTGTATACCTGTAGAGAAAGTATTAGAAAACAAATTTGTCATGGAAAAAGACTTATTACTGATGACAAATCAGAACTTACAAACACATTTTACATGTCAAATGTAATAAATTTTGAGTTTTTTTAATCTGAAGGAGAGGGCTAAATTAACCTAGATATGTTGGCTGATATTTGCTTTATCAAAACACAACATTTTTTTGTGGCCCAAAAGTTATCCTTTTGGGAATGAGAGCATAGAAAAACAATTGATATAGACTCCATAGCAACGTAACTGCTTGTAAACTAGCTTATTTGTGTGGTTGGCTGTCAGGCCTATATCTGAGCTTAAGGCACTGCTTGTTCTTGACACTTGAATGTTTTGCTAACTCCTTGTTAAACCCGATTGTCTTTTTTTTTGGTTTTTGAAGAAGAGCTGTATAGAATGTGGTGGAACATGACTTCGATGTATAATGCATACAGTAAGCACTTAAAATGCATTTGTTGACTGTTTCTTGTTTTTTCAATGTGAAGGTGTAATTTCATGAAATTGTGGAGTCCTTTTTTCCTCAGACAAGGCCAGGTGCAAGATTTATTTTTCTTTTTAAAACGAGATTGAAAAAACAAAATCACCTAAATTGTTGAGAGGCCTCAATTGGAAACTTAGTTTAAGGGACTGTTGAACGTGAAGTAGTTGTAGGACCTTGACCTTGTAAACTTTGTTACCTTCTAGCTTGTTACTTTGAACCGGACATGTTGACATAATAAAATTTCTTCACACAATTGGTTCAACGAAGCATTGGCTTAGAATCTGAATTCCTTGCTGTGGGGAATTTTCAGTCCATTTCTTATGCATGAAAAAATAAATGTATGATCTTGCTGTGAAATTGGAAACCAGGAGAATTTGCCACAGTAATGACTAAAGTATAGCCGTTTGGAACAGTTTTTCCTTTTTTTTTTTGCCTTCCTGTTTAATAGAATTTACCTGGAGGAGGCTCAAGGATATGATGAAAAAACATACAGAAACTAGGGTACTTTTCTGCTTGTGATTAAAGACAAATAGTTATACTTTTGGATAACTTACTAAAATAGTAATAAAAATCCAAAATAAATTATATTTTGTTTTGGCTTCATGAGAAACACTTGCTTGATTTTAGAATGATAATATGTTTTTAAAACTTTGTTTAATTGTGTAATATAACATATATAAAAAGCAAAGAAAGAAAAAGGCAATAGTTTTCAAAGCACTCTTCAAGTAAGTTACAGGACAGATCCTATTGGCTATCCTACCATCCTCTCAGATTTTTCCTTCTAGCTGCTCCACAATGTTGGAGGCTAGAAGGAATAATTTTTTTATCATTATAATTACTTTTTTCCTTTTTTGTGAAAATAACATTATATGAAAAAAGCAATAACTTTCAAAGCACAGCACAACAAGTAGTTATGGAGCGGATTTCAGAGTTTGGTATGTGTTAAAATTCCACAAAGAAATTATAACATTTTAGTATATATAATTCTAGGCTATTAATTTTTCATACACATATATTTGTAGATTTTCTTATATTAAAATAGCATTTTGAAGGAGAGCACAGGTGCAAAATGGCAGAACCGGAAGTATTACAAATCACTCTCTCCACTAGGAACATGAAATAACTGGAAAAAGAGATTATAATTAACTTTGCAAAACCAGGATGGACATTTAGAACAACTATAGAAATGCCAGAAAAAGAGAGAGGCTGCTGAGAGTTCAACTTTTGTAAATGAAAGCTCTAACCAGTGACCAGTCTCCATTGTTAGGTCTTACAGGCTTGGGGGGGCCCTAAGGGACCAGTGTAGAAGCTGGTCTAAATTTTGGCCCTATGGGCATCAGCACTTCAGCCTTCCAAGAGCGTCCACCTGGACTTCAAGAGCTAGGCCCACCCACCACTTCCACTACCTCCTGTGTCTGGGTGGTTCCAGATCTAGAAGATCCCTGAGAGTACAGTGTGGGCTCTAGCTCTGGTTTCAGTCCTCACAGCAGCAGTGGATTCTTGCCTCTCGCTAGCATCTGTCAGTGCATTTTTTCATTAGTTGGGTTTCTTTTTTCCCTTCCTTGTGTTGTTCAGCTGGTGGATCCCTGAGGGTCCAGCACAGAGACTAGCCTCAGTTATTTTCAGAAGCAGCCCCTTCTGGTCTTTATGGAGTTCTACAAATTCCAGCATCTTTAGGGACAGTGCCAGTGCACCTCTCTGTCTCTGTCTCTGTCTCTCTGTCTCTCTGTCTCTCTGTCTCTCTGTCTCTCTCTCTCTCTCTCTCTCTCTCTCTCTCTCTCTCTCTCTCTCTCTCTCTCTTTTCCCGCTTATTCTTTTCCTAGTCTGTTTTATAGTTGTGGGTCTGGCAAATCCTTGAGGAACAAGCTAGGATGCTGGCCTAGGTTTTGGCATCAAAAGTAGCAGCTTCTGTCTTTTCTTGCTGGCACATAATGAGAGACTTAAAGTAGCAGTGCACTTTGTCACTTTTTTCCCTTAATTTTGTTTTTAATGGGTGTTTTGTCTTTCCTCCTCTCCCCTCCCTCTTTGCTACTTTTTGTTTCTTCTCCTTCTTGTTCTTAGTTTGTTGGACTAAAAGAGCTAAGAATGTCCAGGTCTCAACAGAAAATCACAAACATATAAGGAGACAAGAAAGTATGGACTAGGCACAAAAAAAATAATTTGATGGAAATATTCTGGAGTATGTGCAATCTCTGGAATTACTAATCATGGATTTTAGAACAACTCTCTGAAACTGTACCATTGAACTAAAGGAAAACATGGATAAAGAACTAAAGAAAATCAGGCCAGCAATACGTAAACAAAATGAGAATTTCAATAATGACATAGAAAGTATAAAGAAGAACCAAATTGAAATTCTGGAATTCAAAAGTACAATAGCTGAAGTGAAAATTCTATAGAAGGATTCAAGAACAGATTGGAAGAGGCAGAAAAAACATCTATAAGCTTGAAGATAAAATAATAGAAATTGTCCAGGTTGAGGAGCGGAAAGAAAAGAGAATGATTACCGACAACAATAAATACGAACTGTGGAATTTGTTGAACTCCATCAACCATACCAATATGTGCATCATAAGAGTTCCAGAGGGAGAAGAAAGAAAAAAAGGGCCAGAAAAAATAGTTGAAGAAATAATGGGGGATAATGAACTAAATCTGAGAAAAATATTAATATATAAATCCAAGATGCTCAACAAATGCCAAGCTGTTGAACCCAAACAGATCTATATCAAAATACATTATGATCAAACTGTCCAATGTTAAGGGGAAGGAATCTAACAGTGATAAGTGATGTGATATATTTAAGATATCCTTAATACGATTAAGATCTGATTTCTCAGTAGAAACTATGGAGGTCAGAAGGCTTAATCAAGAATTAGGACCATGTTAAAAGGTCCTGCTTGCACTATAGGCCTGCTTACAATGGGTCCACCCATAAGAATGGATGAGATTTAAGAACATGTCTTTCTGGGCTATGTATAGCCTCAAACCACCACCACACACACACATGCACACACACACACCAGTATTGCTTCATTTCTCATTTCTCATTTATAATGTTGTCTTTTTTTTTCATTTAAGGCTAAAATTTGTTTCATAAAACCCAAGTGTAAATCTTTGTTACTGGGAACACCGTGCATAAATGTGTATAATTTATGACATGAACAATATAAAAGGAAGGGATATAGGTACTGTGTATGTGTAGGCTGTTGAACTCAAGTTGGTTTCAACACAAACTAAATTGTAACAAATTAAGTATGCTAAATTGCAATTCTCATGTTAATCATAAAGAAAATACTTAAAATATCTACATGAAAGGAAAGGACAAAGATTTAAAAAAGCTCTTGGGCAGGCCACGGTGGCTCAGCAGACAAGAATGCTCGCCTGCCATGCCAGAGGACACAGGTTTGATACCCAGTGCCTGCCCATGTTTAAAAAAAAAAAAAAAAGCTCTTTATTAAAAAAAAATCATCTAAAAAAATAGAAAGGCAGTAATGGAGGAAAGGACAAAAAAGATACTACTTATAAAAAACAGTCAATAAAATGGCAGAAGTAAATCTCGACTTACCAAATAATTTCCCTAAATTTGTAAATAGATTTAAACTCTCTAATCAATTATGCAGAAATTGGCATTATGGATAAAGAAACCCAACTGTATGTTGTATATGAGACCCATCTTAGATCTATAAATACAGATGGGTTGAATGTGCAATTACTGTTTTATGCAAATAGTAATCAAAAGAAAGTGTGTGTGAGGGGAAGGGTTATGGATTCTCTGGAAGAAAAGGAAATGTCTTCAGATGAACTATGGTAGCAAAAGTATGTCTATGCACTTAGGCTGGATTGTCTGATGTGTGAATAAAACTGTTTAAAAATGAACAGAGTAAAACAAGTGCTAGAAAAAATGCAGAGAAAGTGATGTACCTATTCATTGTAGGTAGGGAAAGGAGAGGTGCAGCCCATTGGATGGCAGTGTGGTGATTCAACAGGAGGCTAGGCATGGGTTTGCCATATGATCCTGAAACCCTGTTGCTCAGTATGTACCTAGAGGAACTGAGTGTGGGGACATGAATGGACATTTACACACTGGTGTTTTTGGTGTCAGTGTTCTTGATTCACAGTGGATAGGGGTGGCCTGAGGGTACAGTGGTTGAGGAATGGAAGGGGAAACTCTGTTTATACATACAATAGACTACTGAGAGGCTTCAAGAAGGAATGAAGTTGTGAGGCATGCAATTAGGTAAATGAACCCTGAGGACAGTATATTGAATGAAATATCAGAAATAAAAAGACAAATATTATCATACCTCACTCATATGGACTTGCTATAATAAACAGATTTAGAGAATTGGAGTCAAGAACATGGTTATCAAATTGGGGCTTATTGTAAAGGGTTCTGGGTTGTATGTTCTTACAGCCATCACATATATTCTGGATGTGTAACTATTAATTCTAAATTCTGAGATACTGAGTTCTTTGTATATAACGTGGTCTTTCCCAGAAACTTTGAGTATTTAAGTGACACTTGAGATTCAGGTTTAGAGTTCTGAAGCTGTGAAAATCAGCAGTACGCCATAAAGGAATTGTTTAAAAAGTTGAAAAAGTGATCAGACATTGATTAGAGATATGAATGAAGCTGATCTTTTTTTTTTTTTTTTTTTTTTTTTTTTTTTAAAGGAAAGACAGAGAGAAGGAAGGAAGGATAGAAGGAAGGAAGGAAGGAAGAAAGGGAAACATTTTTAAACATTTTCTTGTTTTTTTTATTGTATTCTGTTTCTCCGTTTTTGTTACATGGGCTGGGGCCGGGAATCGAACCGAGGTCCTCCGGCATAGCAGGCAAGCACTTTGCCCGCTGAGCCACCGCGGCCCGCCCTGAAGCTGATCTTGATGTGACTAAGATATGTCAGAAGACTGGATATAGGATGATATTGAGTAAAGGGAGAGATGTTCATTTGGTGCAAAATTTTTATTTTGGGTAGTGCATTACCTAATTTAACCGCATGGCCAGTATAACACCATAGGTACATGGAATCTTGAATAAGGCGTGAGATTTTGTTGGTTTGTCCAGGCTAATGTGATAACCACATAAATTCCAGAGTGATTTGGGCAGTGAATAAAGAAGTATTTGCAAGGTCCCCTTGCAGGAATGAGGAGAAAGGGGGAAAGATTCAACTTCCCCATTTGGAGAATTTCTGATATTCTCGCAAGCAATGGAAACAACCAAATCAATAGGCCAAGCCCTCAATCTTGCAGTTTGCCTCTATGAAACTTATTCCTGCAAAGGATAGGCTAAGCCTACTTAAAATTAGACCTAAACGGGTGAGCCATGGTGGCTCAGCAGGCAGAGTTCTCGCCTGCCATTCCAGAAACCCGGGTTCAATTCCTGGTGCCTGCTTATGCAAAAAAAAAAAAAAAAAAAAAAAAAGCTTAAGAATCACCCCCAACAAAAGAGCCTCTTTTGTTACTCAGATGTGGCCTTTCTCTCTAAGCCAACTCAGCAGGTGAACTCACTGCCCTCCCTCCTATATGTGACATGGCTCCCAAGGGGTATAAATCATCCTGGTAATTTGGGACAGAAACCCCAGGATGAGCTGGGCCCCAGCATCAAGAGATTGAGAAAACCTTCTTGACCAAGCAAGGGTGGGGGGTAGAGATAGAAATGAGACAGAGTAAAGTTTCAGTGGTTGAGAGATTTCAAACAGAATTGAGAGGTTATTCTGGAGGTTATTTTTATGCATTACATAGATTTTTAGTTTATGGTATATTGGAGTGACTAGAGGGAAGTACCAGAAATTGTTGAGCTGTGTTCCAGTAGCCTAGAATCTTGAAGGCAATTGTATAAAAATATAACATTTTCATTGGGACTGTGTGATTGTGAAAACCTTGTGTCATATGTTCCTTATATCCAGAGTATGGACAGATGAGTAAAAAACATGGTTAAAAAAATAACAATGAACACAAAGGGTAAAATCAGTTGGGTAGATGGAAACACTAGTGGTCAATGAGAGGGGAAGGGTAAGGTGTATGGTATGTTTGAGTTTTTTCCTTTTTATTTCATTTTCTGAAGTGATATAAATGTTCTAAAAATTAATCATGGTGATGAATACACAACTATGTGATAATATTTTGAGTCCTTGATTGTACACTATGTATAGAATGTATGTCTGTGAAGATTTCTCAATTAAAAAAAAAAGGAACAGAGGGAGTGGTTATATTGATAGCAGACAAAATGGACAGTTAAAATCTATTACAAGAGATAAAGAAGGACATTACATATTGATAAAAGGGTCAATTCAATGAGTTTAAACAGTTATAAACATATATACACCTAATAGCAGAGCACCAAAATATGAAGCAAACATCTACGGAATTGAAGGGAAAAATGGTTTAACATTAATTGTTAGAGATTTCAGCGCACTGTTTTCAAACTTGATGGAACATCTAAACTGAAGATGAATAAGTAAATAAAGGCCCTTAAAGACTCTTTAACCCAACTGGATCTAACCAACATAGAACACTCCATCCAGCAAGAGTGGAATACAACAGGTGCAAAGAAATAGACCATGTTTTAGAGTACAAGAGAGGTCTTCCTAAATTTTGAAACACTGAAATAATAAAATATAACTCCTCTGACCACAGTGAAATGAAGCTAGAAATCAGTAACAGAGGGAAAACAAAAAAATCTACAAATATGTGGAAATTAAATGGCACACTTACTAACAACTGGTGGGTTAAAGCAATTACAAGGAAATTAAAAAATATCTAGTAACAAATGAAAACAAAGACTCAACATACCAGAACTTATGAGCAGTGAAGGTAGTGCTCAGAGGACTATTAATAGCTATGAATGTCTATACTAAAAAGGAAGAAAGATCTCAAATTAATAAACCTAACTTTACATTTTGAGAAATTAGGAGAAAGAAGAGCAAAGTAGACCCAAAGTTAGTGGAAGAAAGGAGCTAATTAAGATTAGAGGGGAGACTTGGAAATAGGAAGATAATGAAACAAAAAGTTGGATCTTTGAAAAAATCAATAAATTTCATAGACATTTAGCTAGGTTGACACCACAAAAAAGAGAGAAAAATGAAAATAACTGTTATCAGAAAGGAAAATGGTAGTATCCCTGATGACCTTACAGAAATAAGCATTATAAGAGGAAAGCATGAACAATTGTACACTAACAACCTAAATGATCTAGAAGAAAAGGAAAACATCAGCAAACCTATAACAAATAAAGAGATGGAATCAATAACAAAAAACTTTCACCAAGAAAATTCCAAGGTTAGATGGCTTCCGTGGTCTATTCTGCCAAACATTTAAAGAAGAATTAATATCACTCCTACTCAAATTCTCCCAAAGAATTCAAGAGGAAGGAATATATCCTAATTCGTTCTGTGAGGTTAGCATTACTCTGATACCAGAGCCTGACAAAGACATTGCAAGGAAAGAAAATTATAGACCAAGTTGAATATCGGTGCAAGATTTTTAAACAGAGTACTGTTATACTGAATCTGACAGCATGTTAAAAAGCTTAAATACCGTGACCAAATGGGATTCAACCAAGAAATTCAAGGGTGGTTCAACGTAAGAAAATTAATCAATTTAATACACTGCGTAAATAGAATGAGGAAGAAGACCTCATGATTATCTGAATAGATGCAGAAAAGACATCTGACAAAATCCAACACCACTTCTTGATAAAAGCACTCAGAAAAGTAGGAATAGAAGACAAAAATAGAAGCCTGTTTATAAAACCCAAACCTATAATCATATATACCCAATGGTTTTGATAGACTTAAAATTTTCTTCCTGAGAAGAGGACCAAGACCAGTATGCCTGCTTTCAACACTGCTATTTGATATTGTGGCAGATGTTCTTACCAGAGTCAAGTAAAGGAAATAAAATGTATCTAAATTGGAGAGGAAGAAGTAAAACTATTTTTATTTGTAAATGACATGACCTTGCAAATAGGAAACCTAAAGGAAACCACTAGAAAACTATTTGAGCTTTTACATGAATTCAGAAATGAACAATCTAAAGAGAAAATTAGCAAAACAATTCCATTTACAATAGCATACAAAAGAATAAAATACCTAGGAATAAATATAATTATGAGTACAAAAAATGTGCTGGAAACTACAAAATACTGCTGAAAATTTTAAGAAGACTTAAATAAAATGGAAAGATATCCCATATTTATGGATTCAGAGTTTGTTAATATGTCATTGTTATCTGAAGCAATATACAAATTCAGTGCAATCCCTTTGAAAATTCCAACAGCCTTTTCTGTAGAAATGAATAAACAAGCCTCAAATTTAAACTGGAATGTGCCCAGATAGCCAAAATAGTCTTGAAAAAGAGAATAGGATTGGAATACACTTCTGAATTTCAGATTGTATTACGGTGACAGTAATCAGAACAGCATGGTACTGGCATAAAGATTGACAAATAGATTAGTGGAACTGAATTGAAAGTCCAGACATAGACTATCTAAGGACAGTTGATTTTTGACAAGGGTGCTTAGTACATGCAGTGGGGGAAAGAATGGTCTCTTCAACAAATGATGTTGAGAAAACTGGATTTCCAACACAGAAGAATGAAGTTAGACCCCCACACCACACCATATACAAAAATCAACTGAAATTAGTTCAAGAACCTAAGTATAAGGGCCAAAACTATAAAATTCTTGGAAGATAACGTAAAAGCAAATTTTCATTAACTGGGATTTAGCAGTGTATTCATAGATATGACACCAAAAGCATGAACAAAAAAAGAAACAACAAATACATTTGATTTTACCAAAATTAAAAAATTTTTGCATTAAAGAAAATGATCAAGAAAGTGAAAAGACAACCTACATAGTTGTAGGAAATAGTTTTAAACTATATAATGGATAAGGGCTTAATATCTATACTGTACAAAGAACCTTACAATGCAGCAATAAAAGATAATCCATTACAAAGTAGGCAAAGGACTTCAGTAGATGTTTCTCCAAAGAAGTATGTAAATGGCCAAAAAACACATGTATGGAGGCTCAGCATCATTAGCCATTAGTCAAATTAATACCCCAATGTGATACTACTTCATATCTACAAAGATGGTTACTGTTAAAAACAAACAAACAAAAAACAACAGAAAATAAGTGTTGGAGAGGATGTGGAGAAATCAGAACTGGAGTGCACTGTTGGTAGGAATGTAATATGCTGTAGCTACCGTGGGTACAAAAAGTTAAATATATAGTTGCAATTTTTTTTTGCATGGGCAGGGACGGGGAATCAAATGCTGGGTCTCTGGCATGGCAGGCAAGAACTCTGCCTGCTGAGCCACCGTGGCCTACCCTATAGTTACAGTTTTATCTATCAATTCCACTTCTAGTTATATACCCAAAGAGAGTGAAAACACAGGTCATTATACAAGTAGGTGTTTGTAATAGTATTAATCGCAACAAGCAAAAGCTGGAAACAACCCAAATATCCATCAATAAATCAATGAATAAACGAAATGTACATATACACAATCGAATGGTATTCAGCCATAAGAGAGACTTATGAAACATGCTGCAACATGTCTCAAAACATTAAGCTCAGTGAAACAAGCAAGCCAGATGAGGACAGAAAGTGTATGGTATCAATTATGAGATGAATAGAAATGGCAAATTTGCAGAGATCAGAAGGTACAAGGGGTAGGGTGGCGGTGGGGGGGAAGTGTAGTTAAATTGTTCCTAACTGGAAGCAGGTTTGGAAGGGTTGGGGAAATGGAAAGAATATAGGAAGAGGCATGATGGCAGGGCATGGGTATGGGAAGAAATGCGATGTGGCACTTTAGGAAAGGTTTTCAGGGTACCAATTAAAAACAAATGTCGCAAAAAAATTATACTGTATATATTGCTTTGTAACTTTCTTACCCATTCTTCCCTACCTCAACAATCCGTGGACAGAACATCTTGATAATTAAATATTACTTGTTTTAGTTTCCTTTACTGCTCAAGCAAATACCAGGTAGTTGGTTAGTGAAACACAGGGAATTTTAATGGCTCATGGTTTTGAGGCCAGGACAAAGGACATATCAAGACATCATAAAAGGTATGCTTATCTCCTTGAAGTCTGCGTTGTTCTGGGGCTGGGTGCTGCTGATTCTTGGTCCTTGACTTCTCTGTCACCTGTCAGTGCACGTAGTGGCCTTTCCTGGCCTCTCAGTTTTCTTCTGGTTCTTCAAGCTTCTTACTTCCTGTGGCTTTATCTCTTCTCTCTGATTTTCATTCCGTCTATAAAAGACTCCAGTAACAGGATTATGATATACAGCTCCAAGCCATCACATTACCAGTAAGAAGACTTATTATTTTTGATGGCTGTATGGTATTTTATGGAACCTTTGTATTTATTTAGTAGCCCCCCGATGATGGTCATGTAGTCATTAGGTGGTTACCACAGTTTTTAGTGGCGTATTATCCTGGGACTAGAGTGAACTACTTGGTATGCATATGTTGGCGTCCTTGCTTGATATTTTTTCTTAAGATAAATATCCCAGTAGTAGAATTCTGGGTCAGAGGGATCTTGGTTTTATAAGTATGTATCTTTAAAAAGATATTTGAATTTATGCATTCTCCATGATTTATTTCAATATGCCTCATTGCTCTGTATTATTTTGTATTTTATGTAATGTGGAAATATAGAAACTCCTTTTAAAGCTTTTAGAAGAGTCACTATTTAAATTATCAAATAGGAAATTTGTTATTTAGGCAAAAGTGTACCAGGAATGGTTTAAACATAGATCTTATAAAATGTGTTATAAAACTGTACAAAAATACGAGACCAAAAACTTAGGTACGTCCTCCTAAATTAAGTACATATACATTTTTGCCAGTTTTATTTTGTATAATTTAGATACAGTAACATGCCAAGATCTAAGAGTTTTGTTTTGTTTTGTTTTGTTTTTACATGGGCAGGCACCGGGAATCGAACCCGGGTCCTCGGGCATGGCAGGCAAGCACTCTTACCTGCTGAGCCACCGTGGCCCACCCAGATCTAAGAGTTTTGATAAAAATGTATGTCTGTGAAATGACCATCCAAATCAGAATGTAGAATGTTTTCCTTTACCCCCATCAGTCTCTGCCTCTTACCACCATTTCTATCTCTATAAATGCATTTTGCTTGTTCTTAAGTTTCATATAAACAAAGTCATATAGTATGTTGAACATGTGTACATTTAATATAATTGTTGAGGGAAGTGTAGGTTCTAAAGCAAACTGTACTTCTTAGAACAAAAGGATCTGAAACCGGTGTGAAAATTATATAGAGTAAGAACAATAGGTCTTCAATCTGGAAGGCTGAAGATAACAGAGAAAAGTTCCTCTTCCATTATACTTCACAAAATTAGTAGGCCAGTTTTCAGAAGTGAGTCATTTTTTCTTACACTGAAAACGTCTATGTTAAATTTAGGACAACGCAGTATATTTTTGTTTATCAATTTTCCCTCAAAAGGAGTAATAAACTGATGATATAAATAGATTCAGGTAATACAGAAATGACTGATCCATGGTAGAAACTGGTGTGAATTTTAGTAACATTGCTTCAAAACTCATATCAAGGAGGCTTGTAATATCTGCTCCAAATGTCTTTATGAACTGTTGCAGAGATAGCACATTAGATGAACCATTGTCAAGGCTGGAGCTTTTACATTTAACATCAGAGGTGTGTGATTTAGAGCATGTGATTTGCATACTTATTCCAGAAGGTTCAGTCAAGAAATACTCATGTAGCTCTTACCACAGGCCAGGCATTTTGAATATAATGATGAACTAGACTGACCATGTCCCTTTCCTCTATGGAATTTGTACTCCAGACAGTGTTGTGGTGTGTTTGCGGTTAGATAAGTTTGAGAAATCCTGGATTTAAAGGCAGACACACCCTTTAATATTCTAACATGATGATAAAGTGTGTTCCTCAGACTTTTTTGACCAGAATTCATTTCTGTGAAATACTGTGCAGAATTAGTATTCCTCGAAAGGAGACAAAGGGAAATGCTGGCATAAAGTTGCTTCTGTCAGGTATTTACCAAGCCCCAAGAAACTTCTTTCCCCTGAGGAGACCTTAATGAAAGCCTTGAAAGGCCCAGGGCCCCTGGCCTTAGTAGTCAGTGCTCTCTCAGGCAGTCTTAGCTGGGCCTGTCTGCGTGGAAGCTGCAGGAACTGTTCTCTGAAGTGCGTCTCATAGGGCTTCCACCCCCACTCTCTTTGGGGTGGGGGTGGGGGGGCGGTGAGGATGGGGTAGAGTGAAGGTGACGTCTTTATTTTAAGAATTTTAAATTTTAAAACAGTTTAGCCAAAAGTACACACACTTGTGTGACTACTCCACAATTATGTGCGTGAACATTTTCCACATGTGCTTCATCTTTCTAATACAAGACTGAAGCCCTGCCCCCAATTTCCCTCCTCCAGATGCGTGGTTTTTAAAATTTTCACTGTGTATGGGTATTTATAAATAATATATACTTACTGTTTTGTTTATCTAAATGTATACAAATGGTATGACACTGCATTAACCTTTTGTTGCTTTTCTTTTTACCTCGACATGGTATTTTTTTTTTTTCGACATGGTATTTTTTAGATTGGACACATTTTGTTATGTGGTTCTTCATCATTTCTCAATACTGTATAGAATTCTTTTGTGTGACTAAAGCAAAATGTCTTTTTTCATTTACTTAGTGAACTAGAGTGAGATTTGTCCTCTTTCTGGCTTCCCTCCTGACACATGTTAGTGTCTTTGGGTCCAGCTAAGGTGTGGCACTGCTGGGGCTTAGGGTAGGCCATCCTGAAACCAAGTGGTGAAACTGCTCTCTAAACTGCAGTTAGAAGGAAAAGGAGGGGAGAACAAAAAACTTGGATCATTTCACCTACTTTGGAATATGAGCAAAATGTTGAGGGTGTGGTGAAATGAGAAGAGGTGTCCAGAATTTTTTGCACCTAACATGACACAGAAATATGAGAAATTAATAATCGAATCCTTTACAGGGCAGTTTCTTTAAATATATACTTAATGTGAGTCATTTTTAGCTGTATTTTCCTCCTCCAGTAATGTATAGAAGCGTGCTAAATTTCTTTGAAAATTAGAATAAATGTTCTGTTTGTGTGTGGAAGCATGCTAAATTTAAGGAAGTTTAAAAATGAGAGAAATAAACTCTTGTTTTTCTTGTTCTTAAATAGCAAACAGAAAAACTCTTATCCTAAACGTTGTCTGGAGATTTGCGTTTTGGTTAGTTTGGTCTTGCGATTCTTTTAGTTTAAACTGTATTCTGAAGGTACAGGGCATTTGCTGGGCAATAATGACTTCCTAAGGTTAACAGTTAATAGTCAAAGGCACCAAAATGTTAGCATGAGGTTTGGTAATTTGGCTGTTGGATTAAGCTGACCTAAGTTTACTAAAGAGGAGTTGGGTGATGCAAGTGACATCAATTTTATAATATGTCATTTGATTAGTTTTATAATTTTCTATTATAATAGCTCACTTTAATAATCCATTCAACAACATTCATTCATTCATCCATCAAATATTTGACTGTTAGGCCATCTTCCAAAAGGTATATCCTGAATTGTGGGGCTTATATTTCAACTATGAGAAGAAGACTGTAAATGGGCAAACACATAACCTAGTGGTTAAGTAACTCAGCTGATCTCCCTGTGGAAACATACAGTAGGGTGATGGCACAAGAATGAGGCTTGTCAGAGCTGCGCACCTTTAGTTAGGCTGGTTAGGGAAGGGGCAGCCTTTGAGTCAGAAGTGCTTTGTATCCCTAATTCTCAACTGTGATTCTTGGTCATCAGTAACTGTTGGTTAAATTTCTCTTGTACCCTACAACTTTGTAATCCAGTTTATCCTGAACATGGTCAGAACTAATAGACGACCCAAAAGACCTCTCCCTCGCCAAAATGGGTTTTACAAAATTTGAAGCATGTACTACCCTCGTGGATAGCCCCTTGGGCTTTCCTCATTTTAGCAGTGTGTAGTAAGTTTCTCAGTCCTCAGCAATTAGAAGTATAATTAGAGGGTTGGGGACTGAGAGTTGAGATCTGAGTGAAGAGTAACGGCCAAGCTCCTTGATGGCATGGGAGAAGGTGGCATAGTCAGATCAAGCAGACACGAGAACTCATAGAGATATTACAGCTTATGACAGGAGGCTTTAGGGCCTTCAATGTATTATAATAATAGTTATTTGGTTTATGAGGTCAGAAAAGCAAATAATCTATATTTGAAGCCCTGTATCTAAATAAAAACAATATTGATGATTAAAGAGTGGAATTTAGTTCCAGTCAGCTAAGAGTATTATATTTAGAAATTGAATTTTAAAGACAAAGCTTAGATAATAATTAATATTTTAGAATAGGACTACAGCTTATACTTTAATAAGTCATAGTAGCCACTCTATAAAATTTCAGCAAGGATTCTTATATTTCTTATCACATTTCATGTTAATTAATGGAATAATTAATAGAATTAACAGTAAAAGTCCCATTTTTCAGATGGAGATGTAAGATTGATAGGTGCACAATAGGAACTGAATTCAGATTTCATGCATCCTCTACAGTTTAGGAATCCATGTCAGTCGTGGCTCCACTTTAAGGGCACTAGACCAGATCCAGTTGAATGGCTGATATACCATCTCACAAGAGAAATCTTTGATTTAGATCATGTATCTGAAAAGATAGTAAGTAGATTTTTAACTGCAGAAGGCAGCAGTAAAATGACCTAAGAACAGGCTTTTGTTTCTTTCTCCTCTGCAGTTCACCTTGTTCTGCAGATCATTGCTGTGACTCTTTGGAAGATTTGCTTACTCTTCTGCTCCACCCCAAAACTTTTCAGAACTGAAATATGTAGTATACTAGTATCTTATATACTACTAAGTTTGTGGCTGCTTTAGTGTTGTTAATAGGCTCCTGCAATATGTCGTGTTGTTGTAGAGACCCCTTCTCCAAACCTCAATTCCATATTGTATGTAATAGTTTATGTAAACCAGAAAGTCAACATATTAAAGTGTAATTCATGGGGAAGCTGGCTGTGTTGACTGATCTTTGCAGTCCTTTTAACACTGGTAAAAGTGTTATCCTAACTGCTCCAAATCAAACTGCAAAGATGCTTGTGAGAAACACGGTATTAGATATCAAATCTAACATATGGATGTTGAACAGGAAGGATATATGTGTGGTAGTCTGTGGTATTCTGGCATGTGGGGTTGTATTTCATGGAAATGCATTGGCTTGGCTTATGGCAGGGACATACATTTATTATGAAATACCAAACTGTAAGATAAATAAAAAAAAAATTCAACTGTGCTGTTACATGGTTTTCAGTATAAACTCGTTTGTGCTACCTAACTTAGACTATATGTGATGTGAGGCGTTTTTGAGCCCTTGTAACCAGAATTTTGTGCCCCTTGCTATCAAGTCATGAAGTTTAGTTTTTCACATTTTCTCCTTTTACTCCATTGTACATGTTTTGAATTACTCTGCTAATTGGTCTTAGAAGCAAGATGTTTTAATTTTCTCCCCTTTTGCCGTTCCTTCATTCTCCTGATTCAGTATTCTGTAGTGAAGTTGGTTTTTAAGTGTATATCTGGAACTGATCACTGACTTCTTAATTAGGGATTTATAGGGCTCATGTTCTTGGAGTTCCCAAAAGGACCATGTTGTGTTACTAACAGCGTGACATCACCATTCGTATCTCTGAGTGCCTTTTGCCATCTTCATATCTTCCGGTCTTTGTTTTGTTTTCGTCTTTTCCTGCTCTCCCAATTAGGAAAAATCAATAGATTTCACATTTGAAAGAAACACTAAAAAATGTTATAAATGGTATATATAGTGCACGTATCCTTTGAACAATGATTTCCAGGATTTTTAACCAGTTTTGGGCCATTTTTGGCCTATTTGTCTGATATTTGCAGTGTAGTACACTTTACATCATTACCTGTTTTGTCAGCTATGAAAATATTATTCCTGCTTTAGATACAGATATCTTTCTTTCATGAACTTGTATTGGCAGTTATTTTGTTTGATATGCATAGAATTGTTTTCCAAAGGGATTTCATTTGCTTGTGAAAGGATGCGTTTTCTTTTAAAGTCTTGATGCAAATGGATTTAACAATGCTACTTTGACCTTAGTGGAGGCAGTTTTGTAATATTAATATTAAAGCCCTCTTTTTTTTTATTCCACTAGATTTTTATGAAGTTATCAGTACATTCTTGATACCTGATAAAATCTAATTGTTTTTTAAGACAAAGTCAACTTATCTTTTGCTTCCGTTGATAGTATATGGATAGACGGTACTGTGTCAATTTATCTAATGAAGAAAGGATTAAAAATATTGATTCAGTTCCTTAACCAAGAACCCACTTCTCTTCAAGTTGCTGAATTGAAGCCACATATGATTTCATGTAATTGCACATTCTGACTTTCTCACTTGCTTTGTTTGACTTTTTGAACAGATGCCACCTCAGTATGGACAGCAAGGTGTGAGTGGTTACTGCCAGCAGGGCCAGCAGCCATATTACAGCCAGCAGCCCCAGCCTCCGCACCTGCCGCCACAGGCCCAGTATCTGCCCTCACAGTCCCAGCCGAGGTATCAGCCACAGCAGGTGAGCTCGGCTACCACTCTCCAGTCCTCGGTCTCTCTCCAGTCTCTGTGTCTACAGGACAGACACTCTGAAAAATCATCCTTTTCCAGTTTTAAAATGATGCTCTCAATGGGAAAAAAATAGTTTAGAGAAAATGCAAACCTATAACTTAGTCTAAACATTTATCTGTTTATTTTGAGCAATTTGAATTCAAGGAAAGGAAGAATGACTAGTTTAATAGTTTACTCATGTTACTGGTTAGCAGTAGCAGAAAATGTCAGTCATTTTATTTGCATTGTCATTTATGTTCGAAAATCTTTCAAGAAAGTGCTCTGCTACTTTGTTGAGGCTTATTCAGGAGAATGATTTTATTGATCAGCCTTTCTAGTTAGTGCGTGCATAGCATTTTTATCTTGAGCTTTTTTGTTTTAATAGCAAGTGCTACTACATCAAAACATTGCTACCTTTGACTGCGTTATTCTTCTGAAACTAGCTTATAAATGGATAATCATTTCCATCATAGCATATTAAAATACTAAGAGGAATTTACTTACAGTGTATTAAGCAACTTCTTATTTAAATTAGCCTCAGTAAATATTCTTCTAGGTATTGGGCTATCTATTTCAGCTTACATGATTTGCAGAAATATAGTACAATGTATGTATTTAGTAAGCTTTAGTTTCATCTTTTGGTTTAGACACTGTAATTCATCAGTGATAGTAAAAGGAATTGAGCCAGGAACTCTTACCCCGAATCCAGATCAAACTTTTGTAGCACTCCCAATCATAAACCTCTCAGTGTAACTTTATATTTTTATGTTTTCCCTTTTACTTTATCTACTGTGGGGATCTGGGGATGGTAAAGAAGAGGAGGAGGATGTGACATTGACTAGTCTGTTTTTAAAATGTTTCTTTATCTTGAGTGGATTGATGCTAAGCAAAACATATGTATTTTGAGTTTACCTTTAATTGCTTTAGCTGGTGTTTTGAGTATATTCTTGGGCTTGTCTTTCTTTGCCCATGTGACTTTTATTTTAGAGTTCTAAAGAATGTTTATGACTTTAATCAAAACATGTTAAAATGGCAGTCAATATTTAAGATGCTACAGAACTTTGTTTTTGTGTGTATTTTCAAAATTTTGGTAATATATCTGGGATTTGTAGAGGTAGGCATGTACATTATACTGAAATTGTGTACTCTCATCTTTTATTAAAGTGTGGCAAAATTTAAGAACTCTTCAATATCAGTACTTTTTAAGTAAAAAAGACTCATATCTGGGTTTTTGCTATATAAAGTGTATAGTCTTTCAGATGCTTGTTGAAGTAGTCTGTAGACAGAGTGTTTTGTCATGTCATCAAAATTTGTGAAAGATTCTATAGAGATACTTCATTTCTCATTTCATTTTAGTGTGTTGAAATGAATCCTTGATTGTACAGCCAGTCTGATGAAAGATTCTGGTTGCCTATCATTTCCTGCAGTACCAAGCTCAAAGTTTGCTTGCTTTTATGAAGCATTCACTGATGACTTCTAACACACGACAATTGATTATTTAATATCCTTCACATTTAAATATCTAGAGTATACTACAGGCAGAATCTTATTTTAATGAAAACTATTTTATTGCTTACTTTCATGCTATTTTTTGCTTTGATTGATATTGTCATTGTTTTATTGAATACAATAAATTATATAGTAAGAAATATTATGTAACCATTCATCTTTGACATAAATGGTGTTGTTTTTGAATATTCTGAATAAAACTGAAAAATTTCTCAAAGTATTTTGGAAATTCTTTCCAGCTTTCATACTTCCTAGCTATAGAATGTCTTAGTGCTTTTAAAATGTCATTAAATTAGTTGTGGAACAGAGATGTGGAAATTGGAGACAGCTTAATTGGGTGACCTGGCTTGACAGTAACAGTCCTGGTTTTAGGGATTTAGGTGGACAGGGAATTCCTAGCCTGGACTATTCTCTGCAAGAGAGGCTTGGAAAATTTCTCTAGGAAATGAGAGCTAGCATTGTAGATGTAATGAACACCTCCTAAAACAAAACACCTCCCCCCCCACCCTCTCATCCATCACAAAAGAAAGCAAAAAAATTACCAGTAGAGAATTTTCAAAATCAAGTCATTTTAATAAGGATTTGTATTACTGAGCTCATATGCAATTAAAAAGGAAAGTGGTTCGATTGTATTTAATTTTTTTATGGTAATTCAAAAAATTTTTAACCTGTATTTTAGTGAGTATCTTTTTATGAAGGCCACTACGAATGACTTTCCCTAACTTAAATACGGTATCATTCTCAGAGGCAGGATAATGATCACTCCCAAATCTGGTTTGCTAAACCATAAGCTAAGTGATGGGTTTTGGTATTAGGGTCATACTTGAGTCCTTTGGCAAGGAGGTTTGAGTGAGGTTTTCTTTTTAATTGTGAAATACAGCATATATACAAAAAGCAATGAACTTCCAAGTATGTTTTAACAAGTAGTTATAGAACAGGCTTTAATGTTTTTTATGGGTTACAGTTGCTCGATTTTAGGTTTTTACTTCTATCAACCGTAAGGTACTGGAGGCTAAAAGAAAAAATCAGTGTAATGATTCAGCACTCATACTCGTCTGTTAAACCTGAACCCTGTATAACTCCACCATCATTTTTGTCTTTCTCCCGCTCTTTACAGGTATTTAGGCTATGCCCATTCTAACTTTTTCCTGTTGGAAAGGGGCTGTCGATAACATGAGATAGGGGGATGGAACTAGTTGATGTTCTGGAGAGGCTGGCCCCTCTGCATTTTAGGACTTATCTGGTCCAGGGACCTATCCAGAGGTTGTAGGTTTCTGGAAAGTTATCCTAGTGCATGGAACCTTTGTGGAATCTTGCATAACGCCCTAGTTGTTGTTTAGGATTGGCATGAATTATTTTGGTTGACTGAAGATTGCATAAGAGTGCTGTCTAGTATAGCTTCTTGATTCGCTCAGCCACTGATACCTTATTTGTTACACTTCTTTCCCCCTTTTGGTCAGGATGGCATTGTTGATCCCATGGTGCCAGGGCCAAACTCATCCCTGGAAATCATCTCCCACACCACCAGGGAAACGTTTACCCCTGGATGTCATGTGCCTTGTATGTTGGAGGGCAGTGATTTTACTTGCAGAGTTGGGCTTAGAGAGAGTCCACATCTGAGCAACAAAAGAGGTCCTCCAGAAGTAACTCTTAAGCATACCAAAGATAGATCAAGCTTCTCCGCCACCTACATAAGCTTCAGAACACTAAGCCTCAAGATCAAGGGCTTGGCCTATTGATTTGGGTGTCCTAAAGTTTGACACAGTATCAGGGGATTCCCTGTTCATTGCCAATACTTTTTGATTATCTGCTTAATATACTCTGGGATGCATCCAGACATTACATTAAGCTATACAGGATTAAAGGTCTTCATTCTTATTTTGGGCTCCCTGTGTTTGGATTGCTTAAATGATCAATCCATATAGGTTGAGTTACATTATATGCTACAGAAAACCTAGGTTCTGGACATAATAAAACTTTCTTCCTTTGGTCTCAAAGAATAGGTGAAGTTCTAAAATACAGGCATTGTCTTCCTTACCCCTGTATTCTGTATTACATTAATCCCGACCCGATCAGGTTCACTCTTATCTCTAAATACAAGGCTATACATATATAAAACAGCTCCTCAAAATCCAGAAATAATAATTACCACTCCGGACTAAATGTGATTGCTATAAGAGCTTACAATCTAGACCCCAGTTTTCTTGTAAGTACTTTCTAAATGAGATCATACAATATTTGCTCTTGTTTCTGGCTTAATTTGGTTCACCAAATGTGCCACTTGTTCATTCACATTGTTGCGTGCCTCACAACTTTGTTCCTTTTTGTAGCAGCAATGTGTTGGATCATATGTTTATATCATTGTTCACCAGTTTACTTCTCAGTCAGTGCATCTTTCAGCTACCTCTGTCTGCTGTATAATGTCCAAAGTCAACAATCCATCTCAATTTTAGATAATTTCATTGTTCTCAAGAGAAAGATAGCCAATAAACACACCCTCACTAAATTGAAAATCCAAATCTTCCCCTAACTCTTATCCCTCCCCCCATTAATTTATCTCTGGTATTGCTTTGGTATTGTTGATGTTTTCCTGTGAAACATAACCCATAGCATGCAACAGCATTTCCCGCCCTCTACCCCCAAATTATACACTCTTTGTAAAGAAATATACCTTTGCAATAGTTCATACAAGAACTTATTTATATTTGTAGTGTTAATTGGTGGGGCACGTAAGTCTAAACAACCCCATTCGATCAGGTTCACCTTCAATATGGTAACGTTACTTTTAGACCCACTAGTGAATCACCTTCAGTTCTGTCTATTCTCTTACAGTTAAGTTCAATCTCATTAGCAAGCTGTTCACCCATCTCAAGCATCTATGTTCTCTAGGTCCCCTATATTCTGTATTATAAGCTGCTGATTTTACCTTTACTATGGTCATAGAAGTGGAATCATACAGTATTGTCATTTTGTGTCTGGCTTATTTCACTCAGCATTATGTCCCCAAGGCTCATTCATCTTGTCATGTGGTTCAGGACGTCGTTTTGTCTTACTGCTACATAATAGTCCATCATATGTGTATACCACCTTTTGTTAATCCACCCATCTTTTGATGGACACTTGGATTGTTTCCATCTTTTGATGATGTGAGTATCGCTCCTCTAAACATCAGTGTGCAGATGTCTAAGTTTGTGTCACTGCTTTCAGCTCTTGTGGGTACATACTCGATAGGTATTGTCAGGTCATAGGGCAACTCAATATTTGATTTTCTGAGGAACCTCCAGACTGTCTTCTATAGTGGCTATACATTCCTACCAGCAGTGCATAAGTGTCCCAGTTTCTCCACATCCTCTGCAACATTTGTAGTTTCCTGTTGTTTTTTTTTCAAGGCACAGTACCAGCATTTCTTAATTTTCGCTACACCCCTGTGACGTAGGTCATTATGTCCTTTATATTAAGAGAAATTGCAGAAGTCATACAAACCTGTCCAAGCCTATGTAGTTTCCTGTTTTTTTTAATGGCAGCCATTCTTATAAGTGTTAGATGGCATCTCATTGTAGTCTTGATCGTCATTTCCCTTATAGCTAATGAGAATAAGCGTCTCTTATGTGCTTTTTAGCCATGTGCATTTGCTCTTCAGAAAAAATGTCTGTTCATATCTTTAACCCAATTTATAATTGAGTTTGTTGTTGAGTTGTATGATTTCTTTATGTATACAGAATTTCAAACCTTTATCCGGCGTGTGACTTTCAAATATTTTGTCCCATTGAAGTAGCTGCCTCTTCACTTTTTTGACAGTCTTTTGAGGCACAAATGCATTTGATTTTGAGGAGTTCCCATTTATCTATTTTTCTTTTTCTTGCTTTTTTGTTGTTCTTTTTGTTTCTTGTTTGTATGCTTTGGGTATGAAGTTTAGAAGCTATCTCCTATTACTAGGTCTTGAAGTAATTTCCCTACATTTTCTTCTAGGAGTTTTATGGTGCTGGTCTTACGTTTAGGTGTTTGATCCAATTTGAGTTAATATTTGTATAGAGTGTAAGGTACGGGTCCTCTTTCATTCTTCTGGCTACTGATATCCAGTTCTCCCATGCCCAATTACTGAAAACACTATTTTGTCCCAGTTCAGTCGATTTGGGTGCCTTGTCGAAGATCAGTTAACCATGGATTTGGTGGTCTTGATTCAATTTCATTGGTCAATACTTCTATCCTTCTGCCAGTACCATGCTGTTTTGATCACTGTGGCTTTTATAATAAGTTTTAAAATCAGGGAGTGTTAATTCTTCATTCTTCTTTTTTAGGATGCTTTTAGCTATTCAGAGGGGAGTCTCTTTCCCTTCCAGATGAATTCAGTAGTAGCTTTTCCAAGTCTTGAAAGTAAGTTGTTAAAATTTTGATTGGTACTGTGTTGAATCTGTAAATCAATTAATGTAGAATTGACATCTTTACATTTAACCTTCCTATCTGTGAGCCTGGGATGTTTTTCAACCTATGTAGATGTTCTTTGATTTCTTATAGCAATGTTATGTAATTCTCTAAGTACAAGTCCTTTACATCACTACCTAAGTTCATTCCTTGATACCTGATTTTTTTTTTTTTTTTTCACATGGGCAGGCACTGGGAATCGAACCCAAGTCTCTGGCATGGCAGGCGAGAACTCTGCCTGCTGAACCACCATGGCCTGCCTGATTCTTGGTTCTATTAGTTGCTATTTTGAGTGGAAGTTTTTCCTTAATTGACTTCTCAGTTAGTGCTTGTGTATAGAAACATTACTGATTTTTGCACATTAATTTTATAACCTGCCATGTTGCTGAATTTGTTTATTAGCTCAAGTAAGTTTGTTATAGATTTCTCAGGATTTTCTAAGTATAGTATCATGTCATCTGCAAATCATGAAAGTTTTACTTTGTCCTTTCCAATTTGGATGTCTTTTCTTTGTCCTGCATGATAACTCTTGCTAGTACTTCTTGTACAATGTTGAATAATAGTGGTGACAGAGGGCGGCGTCCTTGTCTCCTTCCTGATCTTAGGGGGAAAGCTTTTAGCCTCTCACATTGAGTATGATGCTGGCTATGAGTTTTTCATATATCCCTTTTATCGTGTGAAGTAAGTTACGTTTGATTCTTACCTTTTGAAGTGTTTTTATCAGAAAAGGATGTTGGATTTTGTCAAATGCTTTTTCAGTACCTATTGAGATGATTATGTGATTTTTCCCTTTTGATTTGTTAATGTGCTGTTTTTGCATTAACTGATTTTCACATTGTGTTAGTTAGATTCAGTTGTCAACTTGGCCAGGTGAGCATACCTAATCTTGTTGCTGCGGACATAAGCCAACCGTACGTGAACCTCATCTGTTGCCAGTTACATCTGCAGTTGGCTAGGAGGCGTGTGTGCTGCAATGAGTGACGTTTGACTTAATTGGCTGGTGCTTAAATGAGAGATCGCAACATAGCACAGCCTAGCAGCTTGGCATTCCTCATCTCAGCACTTGCAGCTCAGCCCAGGCCCTTGGAGATGGAGAAAGAAATCACCCCGGAGAAAGTTGTTGGAACCCAGGGGCCTGGAGAGAAGACCAGCAGAGACTATCCTGTGCCTTCCACGTAAGAAAAGAGCCTCAGTGGAAAGTTAGCTGCCTTTCCTCTGAAGAACCAACAAAATAAATCCCCTTTTATTAAAAGCCAATCCATCTCTGGTGTGTTGCATTCCGGCAGCTAGCAAACCAGAACACACGTTTTGAACCATCCTTGCCTTCCTGATATAAACCCCACTTGGTCATGGTGTATAATTCTTTTAGTGTGCTGCTGGATTTGATTTGCTAATTATTTTGTTGAGAGTTTTTGCATCTGTGTTCATTAGTGAGATTGGTCTATAGTTTTCCTTTCTTGTAGCATCTTTACTCAGTTTTGGTGTTAAATTGATGTTAGCTTCATAAAATGAGTCAGGTAGCATTCCTTTTTCCTCAGCTTTTTGAAAAACTTTGAGCGGGATTGGTGTTAGTGCTTTTTGGTATGTTTGATAAAATTTCCCTGTGAAGCCATTTAGCCCTGGGCTTTTCTTTGTAGGAAGATTTCTAGTGACTGATTGAATCTCTTTACTTGTGATTGACTTGTTGAGAACTTCTGTTTCTTCTTAAATCATTGTAGCTTTTTTGTGGCTTCCAGGAATTTGTCTTTCATCTAAGTTGCCTAGTTTGTTGGCATATAGTTGTTTATAGTATCCTTTTATGATTTTCTTTTTTTTTTTTTATTTCTTCAGGCGCTGTGGTAATGACACCTCCCTGCTCCCCCCACACCATTTCTGATTTTTTAATTTGCGTTCTCTCTTTTTTTCTTTGTCAGCCTTGCTAGTGGTCCATTGATTTTATTGATTTTATTGATTTTCTCAAAGAACCAACTTTTGGTTTTCTTGATTGTTTCTATTGTTCTTTTGTTCTCCCATTCATTTAACTCTGTTTTAATCCTTGTTATTTTTGTTCTTCTATTTGCTTTGGGGTTTGTTTGCTGTTCTTTCTCAAATTCCTCCAGGTGAACAGTTAAGGCCTTGATTTTCACTGTTTCTTCATTTTTTATATAGGGCAATAAATTTCTCTCTCAGCACAACCTTTGCCGTATCCCATAAGTTTTGATCTGTTGTATTTTCATTTCCATTTGTCTCCAGATAGCTACCGAGTTCTCTAGCAGTTTCTTCTTTGACCCACTCCTTGTTTAAAAATGTGTTATTTAATCTCCATTTATTTGTGTAAATTCTTGTTCTTTGGTGGTTATTGATTTTCAGCTCTCTCCATTGTGATCAGAGGAAGTGCTTTGAATAATTTCAGTGTTTTTAAATTTATAAAGATCTATTTTGTTCCTCAGCATATGCTCTGTCCTGGAGAATGTGCCATGAGCACTAGGGAAGAATGTATATCCTGGCATTTTGAGGTATCACAACCTATAGATGTCTATTAGGCCTAATTCATTTATCAAACTGTTTAAGTTCTCTATTTCCTTCTTGATCTTCTGTCTGCTTGTTCTGTCTGTAGAGGAAGAGGGGTGTATTGAAGTCTCCTCCTATTGTAGAACTGTGTATTGCTCCATTCAGTTTTACCACTGTCTGTTTCATGTACTTTGGAGCTCCTTGACTGGAAGCATAGACATTTATGATTGTTATTTCTTCTTGGTTAATTGTCCTTTTCACTAATATATAGTGTCTTTTGTCTATGATGATGTCTTTAAAGTATATTCTGTCTGATATTATAGCTACTCCTGCTTTCTTTTGGTTACAGCTGGCATGGAACTTTTTTCTTTCTTCAAAAATCTGTATAATATGCACACATGTTTACACAAAAACACAATTACTTGTCCTATAAGTCTTAACATAGTTGAGATTGAATCAGTGAAGCAACTTTTCTCCTACCAACCCCCCCTGCATGAACATTTTAAAAAATTCATTCACTTTCAATCTATTTGTATCATTGTGTGTAAGATGAGTCTCTTGTTAGCAGCATATTGCTAGATTGTATTTCCTAATCCATTCTGGCAATCTGTATCATTTGATTGGTAGGATTAGACCATTCACATTCAGAGTTATTACTGTGAAGGTATTCCTTGAATCTACCATCTTATACTTTGGAATTTTTGTTTTTGAAGGTACATCGTCTGGGAATCGAACCCAGGTCTCCCACATGGAAGGCGAGCATTCTACTCGTGCACTCTATCTGCACGCTATCCTTTGGATTTTATTTGTCAATTCTACATGTTCTTTTCCCTCTTTCCCTTTTTATTCTTTGAGTTACCCTTACTGTAGTCTTCAGTTCTGTGCCCACCTCAGAACTCCCTCTCTTGTCTTTTTCTTTTCAGCTGGCTGAAGTCCCTTTTAGTGTTTCTTATAGAACCGTTGTCTTGTTGACATACTCTCTCAGCTTTTCTTTGTCTGTGAAAACTTTAATCTCTCCTTCAGTTTTTGAAGGACAGTTTGGCGGGGTACAAAATTCTTGGCTTGGAGTCTTTCTCTTTTAGGATCTTAAATATGTCATACCTCTGCCTTCTTGCTTTCACAATGCCAGTTGTGTAGTCCGAACTCAGTGTTATGTGGTTTGCCTTGTGTGTAGTAGACTGTTTTTCTCTTGGCTCTTTCACGATTTTCTGCTTCTCTTCATCATTTGAGAGATTGATTAGTATGTGTCCTGGAGTAGACCTGTTTGGACTTATTCTGTTTGGAGTTCTTTGGACTTTGATCTGCATATTTGCATCTTTTATAAAGGTTGGAAAGTTTTCCCCCATTGTGTCCTCCATGATCTTCCTGGCCCTTTACTCTTCTCTTCTCCTTCTGAGGCACCGATGATTGTTATATTTGTGTACTTTGTTTTGTCCATTATTTCCCTGATATCCAGTTCGAAATTTTTCATCTTTTTTTGTCGTTTGCTCTTTTGTGTGTTCAAAATCAGATGTTCTGTCCTCTAGTTCGCTTATTCTTTCTTCTGCTTCTTCACATCTGCTATTGTGTGTCGCTAGTGTATTTTTGATTTGGTCTATAGTGTCCTTACTCTGTGATATCTGTTTTTCTATTTATTCTTCCAAATTCATCTTTATGTTTTTCTAATGTGTTCTTGATCTCCTTTGTGTCATTAGCCATCCCACTGATTTTATTTAATTAAGTTACATGAACATCTTTGATTAGTTGTTCCAAAGTCAGTGTCTCTTCCTGTGTTTTAATGTGGTCATTAGGCTGGGCTATATCTGACTGCGTCTTCATATGGTTAGTGATCTTCTCTTGTCTTTGCAGCCTTGAAATATCTTGATAAAGTCACTTTGGATTTTGATTTCCGTCAGTAGTCTAGAGTTTGTATTTACAGAACGTGTATAGAGTAGATACAGGGCTTGGGGAGGAGCACAACTGTGTGGTGATGGGCTATAATGCAGATACTTTCTACTGGTGCCTTAGAATATGGTGTGTGGGTCCTGGGGTTGTAGGCATGTGGTGGGGGGTAGTGGGGTGAGATGCAACTCAGCAATCCTTGGGGTGTAGGAGCATGGTGAGTTATGGGGGACAGAGAGGTAGGGCAAGGTAGGGGGCCAGTGAGGGGGCTGAGCAGAAGTGCTGGGGCTGGTATGTGGGTGCATGTACGAAGTATGTGGATTGTGGGTGTCAAGATGTGGGGTGCAGAAGTCAGGGCACGGGGAGGTTGGGGTCCGGGTGTTTACTTACATAGGGGGAGGGGCCTGGGGGGGCCAGTATGTGGATGTGTGAGTGTGTAGGGGTGGGACACAGGTCACGGAAGTTGTGGGATGTGTGTCAGGAGTGGGTGATGATGGGTGGGTGGGGTCATGGCACGAGTCCACAGGTGCAGGGTTGAGATGGGGTAGGGTTCAGTGCAGAGGCTGTGTGGCACAGATGTGTCTGAGAACACCTGCTGGGTGTGGGAGAAGGGCACTTGTGCTGTGAGATGGGGCAATGGTGTGCAAGTGTGTGGAGCAAGAAGAGTGGGATGCAGGGGTCAAGAGTTCTGTGCATGCTTACATGGGTGTCCGGCAGGGAAAATATGGCTGTGCTGATGTTTGGATCTGGGGGGTGGAGCCCTGTCATACAGGTGCGCAGACCTCAGGGGCAGTGGGTTGGGATTGTGCCTGCAAGGGCTGTGGGTGGGTATTGTCCAGATGTACAGGTCAGCACTTGCCCAGAGCTGAGGGGTTGTGGTGTGAATGGGCAGGTGTGTGCGTCTGGGGGGCCCGAAGCTGATATGTGCATGCGCAGAGCTCACAGTGGTGGTGGGTAGGGTTGAGCAAATGTATGGGCTGGGTTTGGGTATGAAGGTGAATGTCTGTAGCCTGGATGTACAGGTGATTGCTTTCAGGGGACATGGAGGGGGAGGCTAGGGTTGAGGGGCTTGCCACCGGTAGGTGGGTCTTAGGAGGGGCAGGATGAGACCATGTGCCTGTGCAGGAGAGGACGATCGTGCTCGGAGTGGCTTGCATTCATGTGCGGGGAGGGGGTTCAGGGTGGGGATGCTTGGAGCGTGGTGGTGGGGGTGTGTTATATGTTCAGGTGCATAGAGTGTAGGTGTATTCGTGGGTTGTGGCGCGGGTCAGGGTACATGAGGGTAGTGTGTTCAAGAGCTTGGCTTGTCTTTCTTCCTTGTCCCCATCTCCCTGTCCTAGGCCTCCTGGTTGCTTCAGGCCTCTGTCTGGAAAGGTATGTGCTGGACTCTTTGCACTAGCTGGCCTGTCTCTGATTATTTGCATCTCAAACAGGGCCTCCCTATGTGGTGTAGAATACCCTTACAATTCACTTACACCCTGGAATTGCTGTCGTCTTTTTTCTGTCCCTCTCTAGCTGTTCTTTGGAGCAGGGGTGAACTCGACCTGTCTTATGGTGTCTTCCCATAAGTCTCAACTGTATTTAATTTAATAAGTCACTGCTTCAGAACTGTCTGAATGTTCTTTCTCCAGATTCTCCTCTTGTTTTTAAACATAGCATACATAATCTATTGATTTCTATAGTAGAATCAGTCAAGTGTTTAATACTTTTGCCTTTTGTTAATGCAATGATTACAAACAGTAATTTCAAGGTTTCTAATACCTACTAAGATACCTCATTTTACCTCTTTATATTTTGATAAGATTTGAATAAACAATGCATTCATATGTTTCAAAAATTAAAAAGTGTAAGAAAAGGATACAGAGAGAATTTCTCTCCAAATTTTGCCTCCCTTTCCAAGTTCACCACCCAACCCATCCCTTGCCAGATAATTACTTTAGGAGTTATTTCTCTTTCGTGTTTCTTTATGCAAACAAAATACCATGTTGTAAACTTTACCCTGTCCTTACTCAAATGGTGGCACACTGTATATATACTTTTCTGTTCTGTGTGTCCCCCTCCCCGCCCAACTGTATAATTTGGAGATCTTCTCAAAGTAATGTATAGAGTGATTCCGTTTTTTTTTTTTTCTTTTTTTTTTGTAGCTTCACTTTGTTTTGGAGTTATATCATAATGTATTTAACCAGTTCTCTTTTGTTGGACATTTAGATATTTTTAATTGTTTCCAGTGAAATAGTGCTGCCATGATAAATTTTATGTGTGTCATTTCATAAGCGTGCAAGTAAATCTGTAAGATAAATTCCTGAAAGTGACATTGCATATGCATTTGTAATTCAGGTGGACATTATCAGATTGCTTCCAGTATTAGTTTGTAACCTGCCAGAATGCAATATACCAGAATTGGAATGGCTTTTATAAAGGGAATTTAATAAGTTATAAGTTTACAGTTCTAAACCTATGTAAATGTACAAGCTAAGTCATCCAGGGAAAGATACCATGTAAGTCAAGGAAGGCCAGTGGGTCAGTAACACCTCTGTCAGGTGGGTTGTCACATGGCTGGCATCTGCTGGTCCCTTGCTCCTGGGCTCCATAGCTTTCAGCCTTTGTTCCTGTGGAGGTTCCTCATTTCTCTTTTCTGGGGTTGACTTTTGTCTCTTGGCTTCCTGTGGCTCTCTCTAGGTTCTGCTTATTATCTCATGGCAGTGTCTGCTGGGCTCCAAGCATGTCTAAACATCCGTGTGTTTGGACATCCAAACACATTCTCCAAGTGTTGACATCTCTGTCAGCTCTGCTCTTTCCAAATGTTTCCTCTTTTAAAAGACTTCAGTAAACTAATCAAGACCCACCTGGAGTCACATCTCTATCTAATCAAAAATTCACACCCACAGTTGGGCACCCCATGTCTCCATGGAGATAATCTAATCAAAGGTTTCTGTCCTATGATGTTGAGTTAGGATTAAGAGATTAGATTGTAATTTCTCTTCTGAAGTTTTGGTACCACCAATATTATGGAACTTTGTAAAGTGAATTGATAACTAGTCATTTTTTAATTTAATCAAAGCATTTGTGTTTAGAATTATCTTTTCTTTATATACTTAGTAAATGTGTCTGTGAAGCCATATGTATCTCTGACTACTCAACTTTGTCCCACTCTTGATTTTTACCTTTTGATCTCACTTTTTTAGCAAACGTAGTAAAGTTGAAGTTACCAACTTCTTCTCTGCCTTTGTATTAGAAATTTATTCATTTCATCTAATTTTCAACTTTTGTCATAAAGTTTTTTTTTAGTAGTTTGAAATAGTTTAATACCTCTGACATATACAATTATGTTTTATGTTTATTTTGGTATTCTTTTTTTTTCCCCTGAAGTGAATGTTTAGCTTATTTGAACCTATTTTTGTTTGATGAAGATAAGTAAATGCTAAAATATTTCCTCTAAAGTATTGCTTTGGTTAAATCTGTCAAGTTTTGATGCATTATTACTGTAAGTCTTAATTGTAAGATCTTAATTTTCCCTTCTTTTTTTTTAATAGATATTTTGTTGAAGTATGTTTTACATAAATATAAAACCCACGCTGTATACAACTCTATGGCTTTTAGTAATTTCAGAGAGTTGTGCAATTATTACCATAATTCAGTTCTACAACATTTTTATCAACTCCAAAAATTCCTTGCTTGCTGTTTGCAATTAATACCTGTTCCTGCCCCAGCCCTATGTAACCACTGATCTGCTTTATTTTTACAAGTTTGTCTTTTCTGGTCAGTATGTAAATAGAATCATATAATATGTGGCCTTTTGCACTTGGCTTCTTTCACCAAGAGAATGTTTTGGAGGTTTGTACCTGTGGCAGCATGTGTCATTAGTTCCTTTTTTGTTTGTTTTGTTTTGTTTTTTTTTGCTGAATAATATATTCCATTGTTTGGATATGCCACATCATGTTTATCCATTCGCTAGTTGATAATCATTTGGGTTGTTTCCAGTTTGGGGTTATTTCAGTGCTGCTGTGAACATTTTTATTAATATCTGTATGTACATATGTTTTCATATTTCTTCAGTAGATTCCTGGGAGAAGAATTTTTGAGTCATTTCAGAAGTTTGTTTACTTTTAAGAAAGTGGTTAATGTATTTTCCATTATGGATATACCATTTGACATTGCCACTTGTAATGTGTGTGGCTTCTAGTTTCTCCACATTCTTAACAATACTTGTTTACGATCCTGGTTTTAATTAGAACATCTTCATGGGTGTGAAATCCTAGCTCATTGTATTTTGATTTGCATTTATTTAATGTCTAATGATGGCCACTCTATTTTCATGTGATTGTTAGCTATGTACAAATCTTTTGGAGAAATTTCTGTTCACTCTTAACCTGGTTTTAATTGGATTGTCTGTCTGCTTCTTATTGGATTGTAAGAGATTTAAATGTATTCTAGATACAAGTTCTTAATCATATATATGATTTGCAAATATTTTCTCCTGGTCTGTCGCTTGTCTTTTCATTTTCTTACTGGTGTCTTTTGAAGGGCAAAAGTTTTAAATTTTGATGAAGTTCAGTTTATGAAAAGTTTTTTATGGATCCTGTTTCTGATATCTAAGAACTCTGCCTAACTAGAGATTATGATGATATTCTTAAATGTTTTTTTCTTAGAAATTTTGTAGTGACAGTTCATGCATATAGCTCTAAGAATTAATTTTTGTTTATGGTGTGAGGTAAGGGCCTAAATTCATTTCTCCTATCTGAATATTCAATTGCTCCAGCACCATTTGTTGGAAAGACTATTCTTTCCCCATTAAAATTATCTTAGAACCTTTGTAGAAAATCAATTGATTGTGAATCGAAGAATTTATTTTTGGCTTTTCAGTTCCATTCTACTGATTTATATATTTCAGAATCATTTGATAAATTTCTGCAAAATATGTGCTGGGATTTTCATAGAGATTTTGTTGGTTTTTGGATTCTTTTCTGGGGAGAATTGCCATCCTGACAGTGTGGAGGCTTCTGATTTTTTTTTAGTCTTAATAGGTTTTCCTGGATTCTTTGGGACTCTCTACGTGTTGGTTCATGTCATCTGAGAACATAGACAGTTTTACTTCTTCTTTTCCATATGGTTGCCTTTATCCTTTTTTTTGTTAGTATGTATAGTTTCTTTTATTCTAATAGCTGATGACTTTTTTCTGGCTGTCTTTTATTTCTTCTGGTTCTCAGTATCTATAATTTTTGTCTTTGAGGCGCTTATTTTTTTGAAGCCTTATCTGTAGGAGTTTTTTGAGGACTAGGTTTTCGTTCCTTTCCCTCGGGATGGAATGGGTTTGCTTTTGCCAGTTGCCTGAAGGCACCAGTCACCTGAGGCCACTTTTGGCATTTTGTTTTTAAAGCTTTTTGTTATAAAAAGATTCTTACCATGCAGATAGACAGAATGATATGATGAGCACTCTAGGTGCCATCTTGTAGATTTAATGTTACTAATATTTTGCCGTATTTCTGTGCCCCACTTTCTCTTCCTTCCTCATTCCTTTCTCCTCCCCTCCTTTTTTGTCAGGATATTTAAGTTAAATCACACACCTGGTGTTTCACCTCTATAATAAATGAAGTATAATTCCTTTCCTCTAATATGCCAGCCATATTTCGATGTTCTCAAGTGTTCTCAGAATGTCATTATAGTTCGTTGTGTCAAGCAGGATTCAAATAAGGTTAATAAATTGATTTGGTTCTTAGTCTTTTTATTTAGAACAGTTCTCCTTCCTCCAGCCACATTTGTATCTTTGATATTTTGAAAAACTGGGTCACTTATGTTGTGTAATGGCTTTGTCTGACGGTTTTTTCTTGACATGGTTTAACTTGTTCATCTGGTCTCTCTATTTTCTGTAAATTGTAAGTTAGCTCCAAAGGCTTGAAGATAAACATTATTGTTGTGGTCACTTAAAATCATGTCCCCACTATTTTGGCACTGCTCCTGCCAATACATGGATGGCTGTGACCCTTTGAATCTGGATGGGTTTGTGACTACCTCGAATGAGCAGACGGGACACTGTGTAAATTCTCAGTGTAGGTCAGAAAAGCCATGTAATTTCTATCTGCTTCTCCTGGAACATTCTCCCTGGAAACCCAGCTGTTGTGGCATGAAATGTCTCCCACATGGTGGGAGTGGGGTGGGGCACGTTCCTAGCTGAGCTCTGCCTGGGAATCATCCCATCCCAGGTCCTGGACATGTGTTGAAGCCTCCTGATGAATTCAGGAGCCATAACTGTTCACATTGCCAGCAGAGGCCGTAGAGGCATCATGGTGCACGGACCGCCATTTCCTCACCCAGCATAATTCATCCTGTGGGTTTTAGGACACTAAGTGTGGGGTGGTTTTTAAACACAACTAGTGACTGGCAGAATTTGAATCTACTAAATGATTCTGTGCTTGTATTGCATTAGGTCAAACATAATGTTTACTTGTCCCACTATGAGTGAGGCTAAGATTGATTAGTGGGTTCAGGTGATAATGGGCTGTTGGACCACTTGAACTTCCCTTCTTGAGGTTTGCAGATCACACCACTAAGTGTTAATTTTGACTAGAGACTCGGGTGATGGTTAGCCTGTGGTAACTAATTCTCAAGGGAGCCATTTAAAAAAAATTCTTCCAAACTCTTTGTGTCAAGTTCAAGGCAGGTATTTTTCTTTTCCCCTTAGTGGGTTTATACACCCTTAAAATGAAGGCAAGCCCATTTTTATCTCTAATTTTTTTGGTGGGCCATAGACTTTGTTTCCTCTTCCCTATTCCCTGTATCGTTACCAAATGGAAATGTAAAGTCTATAGCTGATTCTGTTATTTTCCATGTTTTTAGTTTATTTTTTTAATGCAATTTTTATTGGTTATATTCACATATCATATAATCATCTGAAGTATATAATCAGTGATTCACAGTATCATCATATAGTTGTGAATTCATCTTCACAGTTGATTTTTGAACATATTCATTATTGTAAAAACAATAAGAATAAAAGTAAAAGTTAAAAAGAACACCCAAAATAGCCCATATCCCTCCCCCCCCAATTATTTATTTATTTTTGTCTTTATTTTCTTACTCATCTGTCCATATACTAGATATAGGGAGTGTCAAGTCGCAAGGTTTTCACAGTTACATGATCACAGTGTAAAAACTGTATTCAGTCATCTTCAAGAATCATAACTACTGGATTACATTACATCAGTTTCAGACATTTGCCTCTAACTACTCCAATACGCTGAAAACTGAAAGGGGATATCTATATACTGTGTAAGAATGACTTCCAAAATGACCTCTTGGCTCTTTTTGAAATCTCTCAGCCACTGAAACCTTATTTTGGTTCATTTCTCTTCCCCCTTTTGGTCAAGAAGTCTTTCTTAATTCCACAGTGCCAGGTCCAGGCTCATCCCCGAGAGTCATGTCTCATGTTGCCAGGGAGATTTATACCCCTGGGAGTCATGTCCCATGTAGAGGGGAAGGCAGTGAGTTTACCTGCCGAATTGGCTTAGAGAGAGACCACATCTGAAAAGCAGAAGAGGTTCTCTGGGGGTGACTCTTAGGCATAATTATAAGTAGGCTTAGCTTCTTTTTTGCAGGAATAAGTTTCATAAGGGCAAGCCCCACGATCAAGGGCTTGGCCTTTTAAATTCATAGTTCCTATTGCTTGTAAGAATATCAGGTCTTCCCCAGGTGAGAAAGTTTACTATTTCTGCGTTTTTCCCCAGTCTCTCAAAGGAACTTTACAAATACTTCTTTATTTTCTGCCCAGATTACTGTGGGATGTATCAGGGCATCACACTGATGTGTACATCCCAACAAGATTTCACCCCCTATTCAAGTTTCCGTGTAATTATAGTGTTCAAATAAACTGACCATACAAGTTAAATTAGATAATACGCTACAAAAAATATAAATTTTACACCAAATAAACATCTCTTCCTTTGGGCTCATATAGAAGTTGAAGTTTTAAAATATAGTCTTTAGTCTTGGTTACTTTAGTCCTAACTAGATCAGCTCCATTCGTATCTCTAATAAAGCCTGATCTCTTTTTCAGCTTTTTTAGCAGTTGCTACATGTGATAATGCTGATTTTTCAGAACTTCAGGACTCTAACTCTGAGTCTCAGGTGTCACACAGATACCCAGAGTTCCAAGGAATGACCAGTTTATAAACAAAGAGCTCAGCATCTCAGAGTTTAGAAATAACAGTTACAATTCAGGAATAGATGTGACTACTGTTAGAACTTACAATCTAAGAACCTTTTTAAGTCTTTCCTTGATAACCCATCCTCTTGAATTCAACTCTCAGAGATGGCACATTATAGTTAGTCCATATTGGTGAGGCATTATAAGTCTGTCTTTTTGCTTCTAGCTTATTTCACTCAACATACTGTCCTCAAGGTTCATTTACCTAGTTGCATGTCTTACAACTTCATTCCTTCTTGTAGCTGCTCATTTTAGTCACACCACATTTTACCTTTCCTTTCATCAATTGATGAATCCTTAGGCCACCTCCATCCATTGCAAATCTTGAATACAGCAACCAGAAACATGCAAATATCCATTTGTGAACCTGCTTTCCGTTCTTCTGAGTATATAACTAATAGGGTTACAGGATCATATGGCAACCTTATACTTAGTCTCCTGTGTAACCATCATTATTTACTCTAGGCATCACTAAGATACCATCCTAGTCTTTATTCTTTGTCTTTCCTCTGGTATCATACATGCCCCTAGCCCTCCTCCCTCAACCATACTTACACTCATCTTTGATACTAACAATATTGTGCCACCATCAGATAGTATTGTGTTATCTATTTCTGGATCTTTACAATCAATCCTGTTGAATATGCTATATTTCCTCAGAATTCAATGCCCCATCTCTGTCCTCTTTCTATCTCCTGATAACCTAATCATCTGTGTTCTCAACTTCAACTCTCAAAGTTTACTCATTAATTGTTAGTTCATATTAGTGAGACCCTACAATTTTGTCCTTTTGTTTCTGGCTAATTTCACTCAACATAATGTTCTCAGGGTTCATTCACATTGTTCACACATCATGACTTTATTCTGATGTAATTTTTTTTCTCTTTTTACCCTTACTAATAGACAAGGCAGGTCGAGCTCTCAGAAGGAGAATGTAAACAGTATCAAGTTTTCCTGATGATGAGACCCAGCATGTTTCTGACTTTCCTTTTGTGCTTCTAGACTCTGCTTTTTGTATCCTGCCTGGCAGGTGGCACTTGTCAGCCCGTAGCTTCCTGCTGGCATAAAGTGGTTTAGGGCCTTTAATTCTCAGCCTGCCAGGGGCATGGTTGAAACAGAGGCTGAGATGGAAGACAAGCTCAAGCTCTTTCTGGTTCACAGCCCCTGGAATCTGAGTGCTCTTAAGGAGAGCACCACTTGAGCTGTGCCCTAGCCTCCCTTTTCTTGGAGGAAGATAAGCCCTTTAGGGAATTATCTCCTTTGACTTGCTACTTTGTCTCTCAGACTTACCTTAATTCTGCCTTTGCCTGTGCCAGAGCTGATAATTGAAAGTGCCTGAGGCTTTCTGTAATGAACTGCTTAGAATACTTAAAAAATAAAAATAAAAATAAAGAAAAAGAGTAGAAAGGAAAAATAAAATTAAATCACTTTTCAAAGGCAGTCTCCACCCCCCACAGTTTACCAGTCAAGAGCCAGAGTTGATACCTAGCTCTCTGTGTCTTTTATCTTGGGGCCCAGCCCTTTTCCAGCATCCTGAGCTTGGCGGACTTGTTTTAGTTTTTACTTTGTGAGTCCTGTCTCCTCTCTACCAGGGTTTTTTTCCCCCTCCTTTCTCTGGGTTTATTTGTGCTTGAAGCTTATATTCAGCAGTCCAGATTTGTTCATTAAAACTGCAATTAGAGCTTGCTTCATCTGCCTTCCCTTGCTCCTAGTAGAGAGGGCTTCTTATTTCCATAGGGTAGTGTTTCCACACTTACCCTTCTGTGCCAGTGGGGTAGGGGCAGCAAAGTCTCCAGAATTTGGGGACTTTACTTAGAGTTCTGTGCTATGATCTCAGCCCTTCCTCCCTTTGCAGACTGGTGTACAATGTGTGTCCAGTCACAGGTGTCTTCTAAACAATTGTTCTAGACAGTCCTTGGCTATTTACTAGCTGCTCTAGAGGGTTAATTAATTTTTATACCGTCTACGCTGCCATCTTGCCACACCTTAACCTTGGTTTACGTTCTGTGTTTTCCTGGTTTCACAAACATTCATGTGACCTACTTAAAAAGCTTTACAAAAGGTGTTTTAGCCAATATTTTAGGTATTATAGTCAGTGGACATATAGTGGGTCTAATGTGTCATACTAACGGAACTGGAACTTGCTGTTATGTTCTGGTTATTTATTTGATGCCCTTCACCCAATTTCAGAAACTATTATTAACCTTGTATGTTGACACTGGATAATGTAGCACATACACATTTTATCAGAAAACTTTTCAGATGCCTCCTTTATTCTTTTGAAGTTTCAAAGAAGTCAATATAGTGTACCAACTGTATGTATAGAAAGAGATATGGAGAGTAATATATAATAAAATATTTTATGTTAAAGAAAATTCTCAGTCATGACTACATTAGAAAATTTGTGAAGTAGTTGTGTACATTATATGTCGGATCTCTTGAACCTGATGGATAGTAAAAAGGTATATTAACAACTTAAATGTTTTAAGCAGGGTCACCAGTGATGTGTCTTCTAAAATGCTGAACAGCTCTTGGGATGGCTTTGAACAAAACAATGTATTGTCTTGACTCAATATGAGTGGTAGTTTTATTCCTGGAAAATTCAGTATATAATAAAAATAATTCTAAGAATACTTTTTTTTTTTTACATGGGCAGGCACCGGGAATTGAACCCGGTTCCTCTGGCATGGCAGACAAGCCGTCTTGCCTGCTGAGCCACCGTGGCCCGCCCTCTAAGAATACTTTTTTATATGTAAATAGAATTGGGTTCTAGGCTCAGGTAATTATTAACTTTTTGCGTTGTTTTGTTTTAAAATCTACATGAATGTTGGGATTTTTTGAAGTAGTGTGAGATGTGAAACAATTTTCTGTTGGGTCAGTCTCATACATTGTAGGCCAAAATTGTATTCCTACCCTCCACCCATTAAGTGTTGTTGCATTTCCCTTCCTCATGACAGATAACTTCTTGAAAGCTTGTCTTATATAAAAGTTATTTGCCTCCTTGATTTGTCTGAAATAAAATTACACATAATATAAGCTGCCTACAGAAAAGAAATCAAACAGTATAATGCCATAAATATAATAGAAAGGAGAAAGGAGAGAAAGGAAGTAGTTTATAATAAAACGTTATGTGTTTCCTCAGTGAATGCTCAGGCAGGCCCATTATATTAGACTTGAGAAATAGATGTTTGCAACTCTTTATGGAATAACCGTGGACTCGACATGTACTGAAGATACTAATGCAGGTGAGTTACATTAACAACTCAAATCTTGAGCAGTGTTTGAATGGGTGGGATTTATTCTCATACAATGGTAACCATATAAAATGATAATTTAGAACATGTTTAATAACATGCTCTCAGAGTTGTTGTAATATGTATATTATTTTTTAATACTATGTAAAGATAAGACATTAACTAATTAGAAAATACAAGGGATTACCAGTTCCAGAAGTAAAGCAAGTTAGAAACTTCAAAGTCTTGATTGATCAAAATATCTGAAATTCTGGATAAATTCTTTAAGCTCAGTGAAGTCGTCAGTCGTCCCGTTTTTCCTGTTTCTCACGCCTCTCGTGTCATCCCCTTTCTCCTTTCCCAGCTAAAATTCCTAATCTGTCATTGCAGTCATTTTTTGTTTATAAACCCTTAAATACATTTCTGGGTCCTCCACCCCTCTCAATTTAAAAACCTGCATGAGCAATCCTGATGAAATCCAACTCGCCACCCACTCCAGGCCTGTACCTGGCAGCTGAATGGAGGTAGAGGATTGGAAGGAAAGAGGAAGCCTGTTATTCCTGTAAATTCATGACCGCTTCCTTCAGGTAATCCCTACAGTGCAGCTCTGCATTTCCTTTGGACTAATTCATCCACCTCTCTGTCTTAACACCTGAAATGTTTCCTTTCTACTCCTTACTCCCAGTTGTTGATACCGTGCCTATTTCATTAAAGTACCAGCAATCAGGAGAACTTGAACATACTTACTTGTGTGTGAACATAAACACGGCCTTAGCTTTTGCTATATCCTGTGTCCCTCTGTTTCTGTACTATCAGTTTTCCCTTCTGTCCTTCCCATTAGCATTCAAATATGCTCTCATTTCTCTCACCTTTTAAAAAAAAAACCTTTCTTGACCAAAAATCACCACCCTATTTTTCTGTTCCCTTTTCAGCCAAAAAAAAATTGAGAAGGGGCAGCTTTGCCTGAAAGTTTCCATTGCCTGTCATGCCTTAAATTTACTCCATTGATTTTTATTTTAACTTCTCAACTGAAATGCTGTTTTCAGGGCCACAAATGGCCTTCCTATTAGTGCGATGGGAAGTTGTCACCTGTCAGGAGCATTTGATACAGATACTGCGATCTTCCTCCTTGAAGTACCTTTCCTGCTTGATTTCTAGGACATCCCTCTCTCTTCTGGTTTCTCTTTCTGCCTTACTGGTCACTCTGTTGCTGCTGTTGCTTTATCTGCCTGACCTCCCACTGTTGTCCTATGGTCAGGGCTCAGTGCGGAGCCTCTTGTTTCTGCACACCTTTCCTGTATGATCTCATTCAGGTTCATGGCTTTAAATATCTGCAGCTTGGACCTTTCTCCTTCATTATACGTCTGGATATCCAGTTCCTATTCATCATCTCTAAAGTCAAGCTTTAATAGACTTCTTAAATCCAGTATGTCCAAAGCTAAACTCTTGACCCACATTGCCTTCCTCCTCAGACCTTTTCATCTCAAGAAATGTTAGTCTATCCTTCCTGTAGACTACCATGACACTGTGCTTCTGTTTTCTTTATAACACTAATCACTTTGGGCCATGTACTTATATTTTTATTGGTCATGACTCCTCATCAGAATATAAGCTTTATGAGAGAGGGACTTTGTTTTGTCATTGATTTCTCCCCAGAATCAAGGTCAGTGCCTGGCAGAGGAGAAACACAGTAAATGTGTTGACTGTTGTTGTTGAAACTTCAGTCATTCAAAAACTCCTTTTGTTTGTTAGCACTTAGTAAGCGGACGTTTTAGTGTTGAAGAAGATAAGCACTTGCTGGGTATTTGGAGTATGAAATTTTTTTCAATATTGCTGACAGTGCTTTGCTGGCACTAGTATAGTTCAGTCTTTTGTGTGGTGTGTGTGTGTGAATGCCTGTGTGCATGTTTTCTCTTCCTGTGAACCTCCCAAATGAAAATGTGTGTTTTAAAGACTTGCTGGGTTTTTTTGTTTTTTTTTTTTTTAACAAATTCTTAAATCCCTCTCCCCCGTACCAGCTCACCTGATGCATGTTAATATTTATTTCCTAATGGTTCTTATCAGTTATGTTTTATTTTTACGAGGATTCTAGATACAATGTTTTTTTGAGCCACAACAAATTTAAAAAGACCTTAAGCACTAGCTATAGGGTTTACCTACTGTGCTTCTGTGGTCATAGATGGAATAGATAATTGAAATTGGATTTTCTTAGGAAGAGAAGTGTGCAGTTGGACATTTATACTTTTTTTGCTTATTTTTGACATAGAGGCCTCAAGTATTACAACTTATTATTTTTTGTTTTTATTAACATTTGTTTTTCTATTGCTTCTTTTCGGAGTGAGAAGCAGAAGTGCAAGTTAGTGTAATATCTTTGTTTGTTCCTCCTGTTGCAGGCTAGAGACTAGCTAGGCCAGCAGTGATGTGTACCATCCACTCACAAGCATTGTATTTACTCAGTATTCTGACATCATCCTTCCTTTTAAAAAAGTACCTATTTTTAAGACCTTAATAAAAAAGCTATTTGAAGAAGTTGCTTCCGTTTTACAATGTTTCTGGACCCTAGACTACTTCCTCAAACTGCATTACCTGAGATTTAATATTTTTGTATTGTAGGAAAAACTTCCTTTAATGCCATAAGTTGTTGGGTGTTTTTTTCTCCTCAAATTCCCACTTGTCTTTTATTTCATTATTTCTTGGTCATGAAATATATCCATGTTTGTTTCCTGCTTCTTTATTCCTTCTTAGCCAACTCTCATCACTTTCCTCTCTGCTTGAGGCTTTTTACTCATAACGCTTTTCCTCTTATTTCTAATGCCTGTACCTTTTGAGATCCACTGTCATGAGATGCTGGAAGAGATCCCAGTTTCTATTGTGGCACATATTTCTCTGGGAACCTGCCACCCACTACGTCCCAGCAGATGCGGCTTGGTTGGTGTCGAGAGCTGTGTTCGAGAAGCAGGCCACCTGGAGGAGTCACCCTGTGTGGAAACCACACCTGCCTGTCAGCACCCTTCCCCATGGCTGGGCTCTTTTGCTGGCCCTTCAGGCCGCACTTCAGGACTGGAACAGTTATAGCCATGTAGAACCCTCTCTCTGTTTGCATTGTTGCTACTGTACCCAGAACAATCTTTCCTTCCTTAGAGAAGAGTTCAAGTAAACCCCAGTTTATTTAAAGAAGATACATCAGGACAGATCTTTTGAGAAACCCTCTTGTAGGACGTGCAGATGCTGCCTCAGTTCCTCCACATCCATGGTCAACCTCACCATGTTCTTCAACATCGCCACAGACAGCGAGCCCTTGGGTTGTGTCTCCTTCGAGCTGTCTGCAGACAAAGTACCAAAGGCAGCAGAAAATTTTTGTGCTCTGAGCATTGGCAAGAAAGGATTTGGATATAGGAGTTCCTGCTTTCACAGAATTATTCCTGGGTTTGTGTGCCAGGGTGGTGACTTCACACGCTCTAACGGCACTGGTGGCAAGTCCATCTATCAGGAGAAGTTTGCTTCTGGATGTTCTCATCATCATACGGGTCCTGGCATCTTGTCCATAGCCAATGCCGGACCCAGCACAAACGGTCCAAGTTTTTCATCTGCACTACTAAGACTGAGTGGTTGGATGACAAGCATGTGGTCTTTGGCGGGGTGAAATAGGGCATGAATATTGTGGAAGCCACACGCACTTTGGATCCAGGAATGGCCAGACCAACAAGAAGATCACTATTGGTGACTGTGGACAAATCTAATAAATTTGATTTGCATTTTGTCTTCACCAACAGACCATTCCTTCTGTAGCTCAGGAGAGTATCCTGCCTCCCTTGTTCTGCCTCAGTGTCCTATCATTGTGCTCTCACTGAAGATTTGGGTTCTGTATTATCCTCCCATTCCAAGTCTAGCTGATTATGAAATTAAGTTTGCGATTATGAAATAAAAACTTAAAAGTTAAAAAAAAAAACCTGTTGTAAAATGAGAAGTGAATTTCAAACTTTGCTTTTTTTCTTCCAACTGAAAGAGTTGTCTGAGTTTCAGGAGAGGATATTGGCAATGATGAATGCATATTTCTCAAAGTATAACTACCGTTCTCTTTTTATTAAATCTCAGGTCTTTTTGGAAAATTGCAGAAGACTGTATTCCTAAAAGCAAAACACACACCACTTAACTGAACCCCTTTATCCTTAGGACAGTTTTATATGCTGGGAATCCGGTGATTATAGTAAGTCATGTTCTCAGGCCTTAAGGGCCTCACAGTTGATTTGGAGGGTTGATGTGGACAGGTGGACAGTCCAGTGGGAGAGGTGTTTTTTAGAGGTGCCACTCTAGTGTAGTGGGGCACGTGAAGAGCGTGCTGGTGAAAGTGTCTCTGAGGAGATCTTGAAGAATGAGTGAGAGTTTGCTGGTGACAAAGTAAGTGGTCTGGGGTAGGACCAGGTCTTCCGGTGAGAACGCAGGTAATGCCCATCCATACATTGTACTGAACTGGATTAAACAGGGTCATTTAGAAGGGACATATTAATTATTCTTGGAACTGGTAACTCATTTTGCTTTTTCCTCAAAGATTAAAAATGAAATAAAAGGTTATTGAAAATACCATTCACTCAGCTTATTAAACAAAATATTAATTATAAGCAAGATAAATAAGTAAAATCTTTTAAATAATTAATGATTTTAACTTAGAATACATTTTACAGGCTTAAAATGTAGTGAAATACATTTCTGAATCAAACTTGTAATAACTTACACCTCATAAGTCACTAAAGGAGCTCAGAAGTTACATTTAAGCATATTGGCTGTGCTGTATTTTGATGTAACTTTTTTTTAAAACTTTTACTTGTTTATTCTAAACCCATATTTCTTATAATTTACATGACAAAGGCTAAATTTATAAACTGCTTAGTATTCTATAGCTTTTATGGGGAAAATTAACCTTAGAACACCTGTGTTAAATCAATAAAGTGATGATTTCATTTCTTTCATAAGATTTCACTATAAGAGCATAAACAACATTTTTGGTTCCTTGTCATTAATTGGTTACCACTAGATATTAACATAGACGTCTATTACTTAACTTTAAAATAAAAACTATTGGAATGCAGGTTGATGAGAACTATTCTTTGTTTTAAAGGCGTTCACTAGTGAAGCTTTATTTATGTTTGAATTTTGAATCTGCTTTCTTCTTGTTTACCCTGTTTGCAGTTATACTAGGCTTTGAACCATTGCTGGAAGGGATTTCCTTTTACGTTTAAAGAACTTATGAGTACCCGAGGAGAAAAATTTCACGTTAATTTTGGGTCTGAGCAAGGACTTTTGGGCTAGTTTCTGATCCTTGACTTGGGTAGCCAAACATATATATATATAATATGCTGTATAAATAGTTATATTTTATATGCTTTATGGCTGGGATCACATTTCATTCTTTTTCAATGTTAGTATCCTATTATTGCAACACCATTTGTTGAATTTTTTTGTTTGTTTTTGGCAACTGCATGGGCCAGGAACTGAACCTGGGTCTCTGGCATAGCAGGCCAGAGCGCTACCACTGAACTACCCTTGCACCCCCACAGACAACTATATTTTAAAAGCTCAGCACTAATTTTTTTTTTTCAACATGAGCAGGCACCAGGAAGTGAACCCGGGTCTCCAGCATGGCAGGCAAGAAGTCTGCCTGCTGAGCCTCTGTGGCCTGCCCAACACTAATTTTTTTTTTCTTTTATAATTTTTTCATTTTTTTTTTTAAGTACCAAAAAACACCAAATAAACGCAGACATTCCTATTTTGATCATTCCGTTCTACATATATAATCAGTAATTCACAATATCATCACATAGTTGCATATTTATCATCATGATCATTTCTTGGAACATTTGCATCTATTCAGAAAACAAAACGAAAACAGAAAAAAAAATTATACATACTGTACCCCTAACCCCTCCCTTTCATTGATCACTAGCATTTCAAACTAAATTTATTTTAACATTTGTTCCCCCTATTATTTATTTTTATTCCATATATTCTACTCATCTGTTGACAAGGTAGATCAAAGGAGCATCAGACACAAGGTTTTCACAGTCACACAGTCACATTGTGAAAGCTATATCATTATTCAGTCATCTTCAAGAAACATGGCTACTGGAACACAGCTCTACATTTTCAAGCAGTTCCTCCAGCCTCTCCATTACATCTTGGATAACAAGGTGATATCTACTTAATGCATAAGAATAACCTCCAGGATAACCTGTCGACTCTGTTTGGAATTTCTCAGCCACTGACACTTTGTCTCATTTCACTCTTCCCCCTTTTGGTCAAGAAGATTTTCTCAATCCCTTGATGCTGAGTCTCAACTCATTCTAGGGTTTTTCTCAATCCCTTGATGCTGAGTCTCAGCTCATTGCAGGATTTCTGTCCCACATTGCCAGGAAGGTCCACACCCCTGGAAATCATGACCCACGTAGATAGGGGGAGGGTGGTGAGTTTGCTTGTTGTGTTGGCTGGAGAGAGAGGCTACATCTGAGCAACAAAGAGGCTCTCTTGTGGGTGACTAAAATTTAGGCCTAAATTTTAAGTAGACTTGACCTATCCTTTGTGGGGTTAAGTTTCATATGAACAAACCCCAAGACTGGGGGCTCAGCGTATAGCTTTGGTTGTCCACATGGCTTGTGAGAAAGAATATCAAGAATTCAACATGGGAAAGTTGAATTTCTCCCTGTCCTCACCATTCCCCAAAGGGGACTTTTCCAGTCACTGATTGAATCACTCTAGGATTCATCGGGACATCATTCTGGACAAACCAACAAAATCTCATGTCCTACTCAAGCTTCCATGTACTTATGGTGTTCAGTTAAGCTGTCTTCATAAGTTATATTAGGAAATGCACTAGTCAAAATATAAATTTTGTACCAAATAAGCATTTTGTCAGCACTAATTTTTTTAATGTAGATAATAATTTGCTGCTTAACAGTCTTAGTTCATAAAGAATGGTTAGTTGTCAGTGTATTATTGGTGTGTAGGTTTTGGTTGCTGTTATTCCTGAAATCTTCATCAATAAGCAAACAAAAGGAATAAAACCTACTGAAGAATGAAGAAAAAAAATATTCTGAGAATGTTAGAATTTTTTGACATGTAGGTTTTTGTTTTACATTGCTGTAGAAATCAGGGTAATCCTGTAGTCAGTTACAACTATATCTGTGTGGGCCTTTGCATTTATTTTATAGCACTAGAGAAAAGCCAAGAGAAACTCAGATTTTATACTGATCTCCTAGTATTCGTGCTTTTTTGGCTCTTTGATGGAAACTTTCAGTGGTTATTCTTTTTATGTTTTGGATTATGACTGATTATGAATTGAATTGCACTGGATTATAATTTGATGAAGCTGCTCATTTTAGTGTTTAACATACCTAAAAATTCTTTTTTTTCCCCAAGGAGTATAATGAAAGGAAAACAAAACTATGCATTGAGGAATTATATAGTGATAATAATTTTTTCTGTACTTAATTTATTTTAGAAAGATGCCTGCTCTGAACAACCTAGAAGCCACAGACAGGCCCTGCATATGGGGTAGCCCAGACCTGGTTCAGAGCCCACTCAGACACTGTTTAGGCGTCTGCCTAGTGGGTTCCAAATCTGTTAGGCTCTGCATCCTTCTCTTTGTTTTGACACAGCCCTCATAATGGATGATCTTTAAAAATTCTCTCCCACTTTTTCTCTTCTCCGCTCTTACTCTCTCCATCTCCAACTCCAGTAGTAGGAGATGGATTTATGGAATTGAGCCCGATATCCTGACACACATGGATTTGTGACTTCTGCTCTTGTTCTTAGTTATGGTTTCATCATACTCAACTGATGGAGGAGAAAGCCTCGCCTTTTCTAAACCGGGATTTGCGTAGAACTGGCACTCGCCTGAAAGTGGTTCTTCCTTACAGCTCTTCAGCAACTTGCAGGCCTAGAGAGCTTGTCCCCTCTCCTAATAGCCCCGTCTCACATTCCTTCATTGATATTGAGGGATAAAGTTGAGGAGAGAATGGAGTGTCATAAAGGCTCATTATATTTACTCATAGGACTCACTCCTCTTCACTCCTCTTTCCTTTATACTTACATTGTGTCACAAGAGAGATTTGGAAATTATGTTTTCCTGGATTGTTTTTTGCTACTCTCAGCTGCCTTCCATTTGTTTCAATTTGTTAAGACAGGGGAAATTAAAGGAAACATAATTTGAATGTATGCTAAAGTTCTTCCTTCATCAGTTCTTCCTTTGCTTTTAGAAAAATTTTGAAGTAAAATTTTTAGAGTTAATTCCTGAAGGAGATTATCTGCAGATGTTTGAAACAGTATTACTTTTAGAATATCCTAGTGTGGACAGTGGCCACCCCCTCCCCCACACACACCTTCTTGGAAAGAGATCTTGGCAGTAGAACCAGCCCCAGTTTACTAATTGATTTTCCTTAAAGTGCTAGCCTTTTCAAGAGAGGAATGCCTTCAGGTTTCTTTACATCAGCCTTTAGTGAAAGAGAGATTGAGATCCAGAAGTAGAGTAGGGAGATGCCATTGGGTAAGTGTAGAGCTAGGGTTCCCTGTCCCCCCCCACCCAAAAAAGGCAGGTGGGTGGAAACTGCATCAAAAACACCTGAAGTGTTTGTTTAAGCATGTTCTGTCACCCTAGAACTATTCCCTTCGGGGACCTGGGAATTTTATTTTATTCTACAGTGAATTCTGATGCATTCCAAAGTTTGAGAGCCACTAGTGTGCAGAAAGATTAACCAGTGCTTTGCAATCTTTTGTTCTAGCATGCCCCTCATGCTTATTATTTCGTTTATTTCTAATAACCTTGAGAAGTCACACAGCAAGTAATACCTGAATGTGTTGGGGCTTGGGTTTGATCCTAAGTTTATTCCAATCAGTGGGTTACTGTCATCATTACTGCTGATTACAATAGTGATGCACTCTGCTCCAAAGCTGGGCTGATATAGTCAAGACCTAAGGCCACTGATATGGGCCTTTCATTTGTTAACAAGGCGGTTTTTTTTTCAAAACTTTTGTTTGCCTTATAACCTGAAGGGCTTGTTAAGGCAAATTGCTGACCTTATCTCCAGAGTTTCTGTTTCATTCGTCTGTGGCCTGGCCTAATAATTTTCATTTTGGACAAGTTCCCAGGTAAAGCTGGTATAAGTGCTGCTTATCCAGGAACCATCCTTGAAGAAACGACTGTTAAACCGTCCCAGTGTTTGGAAGTTGGTTAACAGCCTCTGCCCCAACATGCCCTTAGGGTATTTGCAGGGCACATTTCTCCCCTGGGACCCCCAGGATTCTACAGCTAAGTGGTTACTGTTCTGCACGCAGGTGGACTCTGAGATCCTGCAATCCTCTGTCTTGCCAGTTGTCATCTGTTTAGAATACTCGTGCTTTAGAGCAGTGTTTTTATACCTTGACTCTCCCTGCATAAAACCTCTGAAGGAATATATAGCTCACTGTCCCTGGAAAGTTTGAGGTGTTTATTATAACCATTGTAACACTTTACTGGAATGTATGTATTTTAAAAAATATAAGGGAATCCCTGAAAAACTAAGATTTTCTGTTATTTCTTAGAGGAGGGATGTCTCTGAACTGCCTGATTCCACTGAAGGTTAGTAAAGATTGTAGGAATTGGATGCTAAATCTTTAAAAGGTATTTTTCTTCATAATGTATACTCTGAAAATGAAAACTAGAGTGGGGAAAGAGGATTAATTTTAAAGAATGATCAAATTTAACATGTTTTTAAAGGTTACAAAAGTAATATTTGCTTATGATTACAAAAATTCAACAGAATCCCTTTTGTTCCTTGCATTATAAAAGCATTATTGACAATGCAAAACAACACAATTTTCTGTGGGTGAATACCTTATCTTTTGTTGTGTTTCTTCTACTACATTTATTTTCTAGCCTTCTTCCCTTTTTCTTCAGTTCTTTTAGCTTTCACTCCATAAGCATTTCATTGAGACATGAAAAAACTTGTAAACGTGATTCCCTGAATAGCTTTAGGGATTTGTTGACAAGACCAGCTTGAGGCAGGCTCTTTCTGTCTTTACTCTCTTTGGCAAAAACAAACTCTTTACCAGCTTATCCAACATATGAGTTTCACAAATTCTGTTTTGGCAGGTTGTTGTCATGCCACTTGTGTCCCCCCCCACCCCATGCTATTCTTGTAATTAAAGAGTACGTAATAATGCAAGGTGCCCTGTATAGATAGCTTTTTAGACTGGAGTTATTTAGCTAACCTGAGCTTTTATTGCATATTTAATTTGGACAGTAACAGTGAATTTGGAAATTCTTTAGTGTTGATTTTATTTCAATTATTGAGAAAAAGATTATAAAGTTGAAAGCAGTTATTTGTAGCAAATCTGAATTTAAGAATCTCAAAATTGTTACTTTCTCAGTTCTAATGAATCTCATTATATGTTAATTTTTTACTTTTTAATAAAACTTTTTGGAGTCCTTGAAAGTTTGGTGAAAGATAGGGAATTTCTTTTCAGAAAAAAAATACTTCTCTGTGCAAAGTTTGCTTGTAATTTCAGGAGATTTTTGGGAGTCCTTGCACTACAGGTTAAGATTTCAGGAACTGAATATAGGTTATCTCCCATAGAGGGGTAGGAAGAGTTGATGGTTGATTTTCCTCTTGATCACCTTGCCCTGTACTTGCAGGTCTCTGGCTTGTGTGCCTGGAATTGGTTCTGGATTTCCTGGCCTGGGTAGGTAGGGTGGGTAGACTTTACCTATTTTACCTTCATAAAGGCCTGGCAGATAAGCCTTTGTTAATCATAAAGCAATATTTCACATTATAGATACTGGGTGATGGCATAATACTTAAAGCACCTCACTGTAGCAATCTTTTTATCATACTTTAATGAAAATACCACCTTTAGTCAGCGAATCTTAAACTTGACAAGCAAATATGAGGTGTTTGTTAAGAATTTATATTCCTGTACCCCAGCTTCAGGTTGAGATTTACCAGCTGTGGGCTAGGGTCCAGAAATTGGTCCTTATGCTTTAGGAGGCAGTGTGGAAATGTGGTGAATGCAGTCTCTGGAGCAAGGTTGTATTGATTCACACCCCAGCTCTACATCTACTAGTTGAGTGGCCTTGGGCAAGATACTTAACCTCTGTGCTTTGGTTTCTTCATCTGTAAAATAATACTTATTCTGTGGGGTTGACATAAGGAGCAAGTAAGTTTATTAAATGAGTAAGCACTTAGATGAGTACTTGGCAAATAGTAAACACCATGTACCTGTTAGTGGCTGTGATCATTGTTGTCATTGGCATCATAGAATAAAGCCCTGGTAGTTCAATTAAAATTATGATTTTCATTCTTAATGTGTTTTAACTAATATAAATAACAATAGCTGACATTCATTGAACATTTAAATTGTGCTTGGCATAGTGCTAATTGCTTAAAGGCAGCATCTCATTTAATCATTAATATAGGTAGGTCTGTACATCTTGGTTTTATGGATGGGGAAAATTATTGTTTAGGTAATAAATGATGGAGCTGGGATTCTTTCATGCAGTATAATTAGGGCCTTTTAAAAAAATAGCATACACTACTTTTTCCATACTAAATCACAGATGGCTGAAGATTGTGGTTCATTTAGCTTTGTGAGTTTATTAAAATAAATTCATCTATTAAAAATCTTAATTAGTTTCGTCCATTATTCTTCAGTTTCTTCATAGCTTCTCTGTGGTATTTTAGGAAATGTGACTTTGGGCAACTGCGAGTCTTCCCTTGTCACTCTGGGCCCACCGTTGGTTTAGGAACAAATTCTTGTGAAAATTGAAAACTAGGAAGCTATTCCTAAATCTTGAATTCTGGAATAGCAGCCTCCAGGAATCTAATGTGATTGGCTGGGGCATGACAGCTGCTGTTGGTGTGGTTCTTCTCCTTATTCTCCGGTCCTTGGGGATTCATCTTTGTTTACGTTAAAGGTACTGCTGCAGCCTCGTTTACGCTGGCAGGTCTATGCTCTAGTGATATTCTTGCCGTTGACAGGTGTTTTATAGGGAGGAATCTGCTGTCAATATTATTGAGGCTCATTATTGATAAAATTACTGTAAAATTGCTTGTATAAACCTATCCTTTTTCAAGTATGGTTTCTAAAATCTGGAAATAATTGTTCCTATGACTTGATAGAAAATAAACAATATTCTTAATCTAGACTTTGGGTGCAGCAATTTATATAGTATATAAATGGAATTAGGGCTTTAATCTAAGCTTGACATCCGTCTATGGGGTTATTAGCAATAAAAAGATTTTCATCTAAGATAAATGATCTTGGAGAAGATGTAAAGGAGGTAGCAGGGGAAAGTAGAGGGGCTTGGGAGAATTAAAGTGATTTTCCTTTACCCTAAATAAGTAAAATACTGAGGGAGAAGAGGGTTCAGTGGGCACTGAATGAATCTTCATGGTTAGCTGAATCAAATGTGGTTTAGAAAGTAGGAAACTGAACTCAGAGAATTTGTGTAGAGTTACACAGCTATTGAATAATGAAGTTGAATCAGAGGTTGATGGTCCTTAGAGACATTTTGGGAATAAACGGGCTTTCTTGGTATTATCAGTGTACAGAACTGGGCCTTTAAGAGGTTTGCTATGATAAGAGTCAGTCAAAGGTAGACTAGGAGGGCAGTTTGAATGAGGTCAAGACAGCAGGATCAAGAGCTGAGATTGAGAAAGGATCAGTGAATCAACAATAAGGGTAGATGTTCCCTAGGGAATCTAGGGGAAAAGCAAATTTGGTCTGGTTAAAATTATGAGGCATTTTTGTTTAAGATAACTGAAAGTTGTGATTCAACTTTCACAACTTTTGTGTTAGTTGTGATTAACTAGGGGAGCAGACATGTTAAAAATAAAAATATGGGAGGGCTGTTTTAGGGGGGAGAAAAATATGATAGCTTGGAGTTATGCAACCCAGAAAAACATGTTTTTAACCTTACTCCATTCTTAAGGGAGTGACCCCTTATAAATAGAGCCCTCTCTTGAGATTATTTTTGGCTAGGGTGTGGCCAATTGATTCTGATGGGTCTCAGTCCTATTACTGGAGACTTTATAGAGAGAAGGCCACAGAGAGAAGCCACTGGAGAAACAAGAAGCTGGAAGTCAGTGGAACCCAGAATAGGAAGGAGAAGATGCCATCATGTACACTGCCATGTGACACAAAACCCAGGGGAACTCCAAGGATTGCCAGCAGCCAGCCCTAGTATTTTGGGAGAAAGCATTGCCTTTCTGATGCCTTGATTTTGGACTTCTCCATGAGCTAATGAATTGCTGTTCTAAAGCCAATCTGTTTTATGATATTTGCTTTATCAGCTGGGAAACAAAAACAGTGTTTGTTATCAAGAGTATAGGGTGTTGGGCGGGCCACAGTGGCTCAGCAGGCAGATTCCCAGTGCCTGCCCATGCCAAAAAAAAAGAGTATGTTTCAATACTCAAAAATGTGGAAGAAGGTTTGGAATTGGGTAATGGATAAAGGCTCTGAAAGTATCGTGATTCACTTGATGCAAAAAGCTTAGATTACTTTGAAGAGACTGTCAATAGAAGTATGGATATTAAGGGACCTCTGATGAAATATTAGAAGGAAACAAAATTTTTTTTTTTAATGAAGAAAGGCAATCCTTATTAAAAAATGGCAGAGAACTTGGCAAAAAAAAAATTTCTGCTATTAGACTGAAAGTGGAACTTGTAAACAATGAACTTGAATATTTAACTGAGGTTTCCAAGCTAAGTATAGAAGGTACAGCCTGACTTCTCTTTACAGATTGTGGTAAAATACAAGAGAAAAGGGATAAACTGAGAACTAACTCTTAAGCACAAAGAAACCAGGAACGTATGGTTTGGAAAATTTTGACCCTAGCCAGGTAGTGTGCTCTGAGACCAGGTCCAGAAGTGGCTCTGTCAGAGACCCCCCTGAGCATCTGAGAAGTGACTCCCCAGAGAACTGTGTTCTGCATGAGTCAGGGTTTAACTCACCACACTTTGCTAAAGAGGGTATGGCTGAACATGGATACAGTCAGCCATTTCAGTAGAAATCAGGATTGGAAATACAGTTATCCTTGACGGTCTGGGGAAAGTCCTTCTGTTTGTTGGGTTGAACTTGTTTGAACTGCACAAAGCCTATAAGGTTTTTTGCAAAATTTCTGTGTGCAGAACCACTACCAGCCTGAGCTGAAAGGACAAAGAAGGGACAATTTGAAGGAGGAAGACCTTGGGCCAGGAGAGTAGGCTTACATGTGTATGTGGAAAGGGCCGGTCTGCATTAAGCTTTGAGGGGCCAGGCTACGTGCCTTAGGACTTGAAGGGGCCGGCCTTGCACCTCATTTGTCATAGAGAGTGGTGTCACCCCAGTATTCTGAGAGGATGGGGCCTGTGCTTTTGCCGAGAACCTGGTCTCTGTCTGATTCTTGGATAGAGTGGGGACTTCACGCCAGTGTTTGGGAGAACATGGCTGCCCAACTGAGCAAGTGGTTGAAGGGGGTGGGGCTGTCTCTCCATCAGTCTTGGATCACAAAATGTTGATCCATAGATGGCTCTTAGACCTTGAAATCTAATAAAGTTTCCCTTGCTGGTTTTTGAACTTGTTAGGGACTCATGACTCCTGTTTTCTTTCCAATTTCTCCCTTCCAGAATGAAAATGTTTGTGCTGTCCCTATTCCGCCATTGTATATTGGAAGAAAAAATAACTTTTTTTTCTAGGTTTTTCAGATCTATAGATAGAGGAATTTTTCCTCAGGATGGAGCACACCTATTACTGATTCTACTGAAACTTAGCATTTGGACTTAGCATTGTTTTAAAATAGCTTGTCTTTTAGGGTATTGTGATGGAATGATTATATTTTGCATGTGGGGAAAGCATGTCTTTTGGGGGTCCAGAGGGAGGACTATGGGTGACTTGGAATTATATACCTCAAAAAAACATATTCTTAACCTTACTCCATTCTATGGGCACGAACCTCTTGTAAACAGGACCCTCTGAAGAGGTTTTTTCAGCTTAGGTGTGGCCACGTGAATCAAGATGGGCCTTAATCCTATTATTGGAGACCTTATAGAGAAGGTCATAGAGAGAAGCCACTGGCAAAGCAAGAAGCTGGACGTCAGCAGAACCCAGAAAAGGAAGGAGAAGACACTGCCAAGGGCATTGCGTGTGAAAAGCCAAGGAATCCCAAGGATCACCAGCAGCCAACCCCAAAATGCCATAGTCTTTGGGGAGAAAGCATTGCCTTGCTGACACCTTAATTTTAAACTTTGCCTAGTTTCAGAATTTCTCCTAATCTCAGAATATGAGCCAATAAATTCCTGTTGTTTAAGCTTTTACATTCCTGTTGTATTTGATTTAGCAACTGGGAAACTAAACAAAGAGGGACTAAGTAGGAAGTTATGGTAGTCTCAAAGTAAGGTGGGGTCATTTCCACATCCTCAGCACTGCATGTTTTAAAAAAAGGTTTTTTTTTCCCTTCAAGAAGTTGTAGATTTACAGAAATATCATGCATAAAATATATAAAATAATGAGTTATACTGCCATATTAACACCTTGCATTACTGTGTAAGTGTGGTACATTTGTTATAATTCATGAAAGAACAATTGTATAATTGTACTATTAACTATAGTCCATCATTTACAGTAGGGTTCACTGTGTTGTCTTTGAGCTTTTATTCTAGTAACACGTATAACTTAGAATTTCCTCTTTTAAACACATTCATATATACAGTTCAGTGCTGCATAATGTTCTGTTGCCATCACCAGTATCCATTACCAAAACTTGACAATAAATCCAAATAGAAATTCTGTACAATTTAAGCATTAATTTCCCATTCTGTACTTCCAGCCCAGCCCCTGGTAGCCTATATTCTAGATTCTGGCTATGAATTTGCTTATCCCTATTATTTCATATCATTGAGATCGTAGAACGTTTGTTGCTTTGTGTGTGGTTTATTTCATTCGGCATAATTTCCTCAAGGTTCATCTGTTATCACATGAATCAGGATTTCATTCCCTTTTTTCTGACTGAATAATACGTCATTGTATGAATATACCATATTTTGTTTATCCATTTATTGGTAGATGAATACTTGGGTTGCTTCTGTCTCTTCACAGTTATGAGTAATGCTTTGTGAACATCGGTGTGCAAATGTTTTTTTGAGTCCCTGCTGTCAGTTCTTTTGGGTATATACCTAGTACCGACATTGCCGGGTCATATTGTAGTTCATACTTAGTTTTCTGAGAACTGACAAACTGTCTTCCACAGCTCAGGCCTGCTTTTTCATTCCTCAAGTAGTCTTTTGTGCCATTAACTTCATTTTCATTTAACTGAAAAATTTCAAACATAAACAAAAGTAGACAGAATGGTATAATGAACCCCATTCACCCATTTCTCATCTTTCAGCAGTTATATGGCCCATCTCCTTCCTCACCTCTTCACCTCCAGTATTATTATTATTATTATTATTTTTATTATTATTATTTTTTTACATGGGCAGGCACTGGGAATCGAACCCAGGTCCTCTGGCAGGGCAGGCAAGCATTCTTGCCTGCTGAGCCACCATGGCCTGCCCCCAGTATTATTTTGAAGTAAAACTTAGATATTGTATCATTTAATCTGTAGACGTTTCTATATACGTCTCTAAAAGATTTTTTTAAAAGAAACACAAAGTATAGTTAACACATTTAAAATGTTTTTCATATCATCAGATATCCAGTGTTTAAGTTTCCAGTAATCTCATAAATGGAATTATTGGTTTTTAAAATTTACTTTTAGGGTGGTTTGGATTAAGATCCTATAAAATGTTCACATTACACAACTGGTTGACATATTTTAATCTTGTTTAATCCCTAAGATTTTCCTCTAGGTCTTTCCCTTTCTTCATCTTGACCTTTTTCTTTAAATTTTATTTTGTAGCTTAATTGTTGGAGAAACTGTAGGTCTTTTATCTAGTCGAGATTCTCACAGTTTGGGATTTGATTCCTTCACTATAGTTTCATGATTGTCTTCCTTTTTGGATGTTAGCAACCATTGATGCACTCTATAGTCTTCAACCTCCCTTTTGATTTCCAGTATATTTCTTTATTGCTTTCTTTTATGGTCATCTTTTTGCCTTAAGATTCCCAGCACCAAACAGCAAAATGTGTTTGTGGCACATTGCTACCATGCATTGTAGCTGTTAACCTCATATTCTTGGACACAAGCCCAAATTTTCTTCAGTTTTATGTGCTTGTGCTCGTATATCTGCTTTTGCATTGCTGAATCCAGTTCTAAGTGTTGTCTGTTAGAAGCCATTCGGTTAGATTTGAGTACTTCGGATGCTTTAAGACTTTTGAAAAGGGAATTTAAAGAATATATGGAAGCCTTAGATGTTCCCTTGAAAAACAGTAAGTTTAAAATTGTTAACTCTCATTATATATTAGTGCTTGAAGTTTCAAGTTGACGCTAAAGTACAATCATGGTGGAAACGAAGGTCTGTCTATCACTTTGAGATGCTCCAGTATAGCAGTCATGCACTATCTGTGTATCCCCTTGGCAGGTTATCTAAGTTTTTGTTTCCTCAGAGGTTATAAATAAAATGATAAGAGAGAGGGAGCTCTTACATTGGGTGGTTGTTAGGGTTAACTTCAGAGGACCCGTCAGAGTCAGTGCTTGCAGGTGTGAACGGTCCTAGTTAACAGTGTTTCTGCTGGGGCTGTCCTGAGATGGCAAGGGAATGAGGAGTGTACCATTTTCAAGTGTTTATTTTATGGATTATTCATAGACTTGTTTTGCTTTCCTTTTGGAAAGGATATTTTAAATTCATTTAACTTCAAACACAAACAGAGGAGTTGAGCACACTATATTTCTTAAGTTTAGAGATGATTTTACATGATCACGCAACCCTCTGAGTCCAGCACCTTTCTCTGTGGAGGTGATCCCATCCTCCTCCATCCCCACTAGTATGTTTTACATGCCAGGGACATTTTTATTTCCCACTAGTAGTTATAGTTGATGTTAGGTGTTCTTAAAGCAGAGAGAGAAAAAGAGCAGGAGTTTTTTACATGAATGTTATAGAATTCTGTGACTACTTAAATCCTCATCGAGTCATTGTAGATTGTTTGAAATAACAATAAATGGTCATCATCTTTTTAGCACAGCTGTACATCTGTCATTCACACAGTTATTGGAAACACATTTCTTCAGTAATATGTGAATCATCACAAGCTCTGGATCCAGAAGCAGTGGTGACTCCTTGTTGCTTTTTGTTTTAGATCTGAGGCTTTGTGTTGGACTATAAAAACAACTTATTTCTGTTAGCTTCTGTATCTATTCTCACCAAACTCATACTGAATACCATTGCCATTTGTCTGTTAAGAACTGGGGTGTTGGGTGGGCCATGGTGGCGCAGCAGGTAAGAATGCTTGCCTGCCATGCCCGAGGACCCGGGTTCGATTCCCAGTGCCTGCCCATGTAAAAAAAAAAAAAAAGAACTGGGGTGTTCCTTCTTCACACCTGCACCTCCTTTCTTCTTTTAATTTGCAGTCTGTGTCTTAAATTCGCTTTAAATTCTCTTTTTCTTTTGTTACTGTCTCCCCGCCACACCCGCCTTCTAGGTGTGCTACTTTAAAAAAATTCTATTAGTAGAATTGGGATGCAAACATAAACGTCTGTATTAATTAAGGCTTTATCTGTTACAAAATGGTGGACTATGAGTGTAAATTGATGCTTCCTCTGCCAGTATCTGTCAAAAATTTAAATGTACAAACTCTTTGACAGAAATCTACCTGTAGAGACTTATGCTACAGAAATATTTCATGTGAAGACTTAGATACAAGGATGTCTATTATAGTGCTGTAAGAGATAGTGAAAGACAAGAAACAACCTAAGTGTCCATCTGGAGGGGACTTGTTAAATAAGTTACAGCACAGACAAAATAATGAAATGCAATGTTGCCATGAGAAAAATATAAAGTAGATATTTAGGTGCAGATATTTTAACCTCTAAAATATACTTTGAAGCAACAAAAATAAAAGTCATTTATAGAATGTTTCCAACTGTGTTTAAAAGATAAAGGATTTAGAGAATTCCGGAGAAGATGGCGGCTTAGTAAGACGCGCGTATCTTAGTTTCTCCTCCAGGACAGCTACTAGGGGAGTAGAAACGATACAGAACAGCTCCCAAAGCCACAACAGAGATAAAAAAGACAGCGTACTCCATCCTGGAACGGCTGGCTGGCTGAGAGAACCCGCTCTGGTGAGATCGCTGAGGGGCGTGGGCTTCACCGGGCGGGGCAGCAAGCGGCCGGAGTCACTCCCTTCCCCTTTCCCGGGCCGGCTGGGAGAATTGGACAGGCGGTCTCCTCAAACCGCGGTGGCTGGCGCCCACACCACGCGCGGCCCCCTGGACCAACTGAGAGAATTGGATCGGAAATCCCCAGGCCGCGGAGAACGGCGATGGGGGGGGGCCTTCCAAACCCGTGACTCCCCGGGAACGTGCACTCTCCCGGGCGGGCTGCTGCGACTGGTGCCCTCCCGCCAAGCTTGGCGCCCCGGGCTGACTAGGAAATTTGGACGGGCGCTTTCCCGGGCTGCGGTGGCCAGCGACTCTCCCTGCGTTCGGACCCCGGGCTGGCTGGCACTCTTCCAAGCCGCTTCGGCTAGCGAACCTCCCGGACGGCGAGAGTTTTCCAAAGTTAAAGGACCCACAGCACCTTTTACTGGTGGGACCCGCAGACAAACGTGTGCCACGAGCGCCACCTACTGGGTAGGATAAGAAAAACAGAACCCGGAGATTTCACAGAAAAATCTTACAACCTTGTTGGGTCCGACACCCAGGGAAATCTGACTAAATGCCCAGACGCCAGCAGCAGAAGATAACTGTCCATGCTCAGAAGATTGAGAATATGGCCCAGTCAAAGGAACAAACCAATAGTTCAAATGAGATACAAGAGCTGAGACAACTAATGCTGAATATACGAACAGAAATGGAAAACCTCTTCGAAAATGAAATCGATAAATTGAGGGAGGACATGAAGAGGACATGGGCTGAACATGAAGAAGAAATAGAAAAACTGAAAAAACAAATCACAGAACTTATGGAAGTGAAGGATAAAGTAGAGAAGATGGAAAAAACAATGGATACCTACAATGATAGATTTAAAGAGACAGAAGATAGAAGTAGTGATTTGGAGGATGGAACATCTGAATTCCAAAAAGAAACAGAAACTATCGGGAAAAGAATGGAAAAATTTGAACAGGGTATCAGGGAACTCAAGGACAATATGAACCGCACAAATATACGTGTTGTGGGTGTCCCAGAAGGAGAAGAGAAGGGAAAAGGAGGAGAAAAACTAATGGAAGAAATTATCACTGAAAATTTCCCAGCTCTTATGAAAGACCTAAAATTACAGATCCAAGAAGTGCAGAGCACCCCAAAGAAGTTAGACCCAAATAGGCGTTCTCCAAGACACTTACTAGTTAGAATGTCAGAGGTCAAAGAGAAAGAGAGGATCTTGAAAGCAGCAAGAGAAAAACAATCCATCACATACAAGGGAAACCCAATAAGACTATGTGTAGATTTCTCAGCAGAAACCATGGAAGATAGAACACAGTGGGATGATATATTTAAATTACTAAAAGAGAAAAACTGCCAACCAAGACTCCTATATCCAGCAAAATTGCCCTTCAAAAATGAGGGAGAAATGAAAACATTTATAGACAAAAAGTCACTGAGAGAATTTGTGACCAAGAGACCAGCTCTGCAAGAAATACCAAAGGGAGCACTAGAGTCAGATACAAAAAGACAGAAGAGAGAGGTATGGAGAAGAGTGTAGAAAGAAGGAAAATCAGATATGATATATATAATACAAAAGGCAAAATGTTAGAGAAAATTTTATCCAAACAGTAATAACACTAAATGTCAATGGACTGAATTCCCCAATCAAAAGACATAGATTGGCAGAATGGATTAAAAAACAGCATCCTTCTATATGCTGTCTACAGGAAACACATCTTAGACCCAAAGATAAACATAGGTTGAAAGTGAAAGGTTGGGAAAAGATATTTCATGCAAATAACAACCAGAAAAGAGCAGGAGTGGCTATACTAATATCCAACAAATTAGACTTCAAATGTAAAGCAGTTAAAAGAGACAAAGAAGGACACTATATACTAATAAAAGGAACAATTAAACAAGAAGACATAACAATCATAAATATGCACCGAACCAGAATGCCCCAAATACGTGAGGAATACACTGCAAACACTGAAAAGGGAAATAGACTCATATACCATAATAGTTGGAGACTCTAATTCACCACTCTCATCAATGGACAGAACATCTAGACAGAGGATCAATAAAGAAATAGAGAATCTGAATATTACTATAAATGAGCTAGACTTAACAGACATTTATAGGACATTACAACCCACAACAGCAGGATACACCTTTTTCTCAAGTGCTCATGGATCATTCTCAAAGATAGACCATATGCTGGGTCACAAAGTAAGTCTTAACAAATTTAAAAAGATTGAAATCATACACAACACTTTCTCGGATCATAAAGGAATGAAGTTGGAAATCAATAATAGGCGGAGTGCCAGAAAATTCACAAATAGGTGGAGGCTCAACAACACACTCCTAAACAACGACTGGGTCAAAGAAGAAATTGCTAGAGAAATTAGCAAATACCTCGAGGCGAATGAAAATGAAAACACAACATATCAAAATTTATGGGACGCAGCAAAGGCAGTGCTAAGAGGGAAATTTATTGCCCTAAATGCCTATATCAGAAAAGAAGAAAAGGCAAAAATGCAGGAATTAACTATCCATTTGGAAGAACTGGAGAAAGAACAGCAAACTAATCCCAAAGCAAGCAAAAGGAAAGAAATAACAAAGATTAGAGCAGAAATAAATGAAATTGAAAACAATAGAGAAAATCAATAAGGCCAGAAGTTGGTTCTATGAGAAAATCAATAAGATTGATGGGCTCTTAGCAAGATTGACAAAAAAGAAGAGAGAGGATGCAAATAAATAAGATCAGAAATGGAAGAGGAGACATAACTACTGACCTCACAGAAATTAAGGAGGTAATAACAGGATACTATGAACAACTTTACGCTAATAAATACAACAATTTAGAGGAAGTGGACGGATTCCTAGAAAGACATGAAAACCAACTTTGACTCAAGAAGACATAGATGACCTCAACAAACCAACCACAAGTAAAGAAATTGAATCAGTCATTCAAAAGCTTCCTAAAAAGAAAAGTCCAGGACCAGACGGCTTCGCATCTGAATTCTATCAAACATTCCAGAAAGAATTAGTACCAACTCTCCTCAAACTCTTCAAAAAAATTGAAGTGGAGGGAAAACTACCTAATTCATCCTATGAAGCCAGCATCACCCTCATACCAAAACCAGGCAAAGATATTACAAAAAAAGAAAACTACAGACCAATCTCTCTAATGAATATAGATGCAAAAATCCTCAATAAAATTCTAGCAAATCGTATCCAACAACACATTAAAAGAATTATACATCATGACCAAGTAGGATTCATCCCAGGTATGCAAGGATGGTTCAACATAAGAAAATCAATTAATGTAATACACCATATCAACAAATCAAAGCAGAAAAATCACATGATCATCTCAATTCATGCAGAGAAGACAAGATTCAACATCCTTTCCTGTTGAAAACACTTCAAAGGATAGGAATACAAGGGAACTTCCTTAAAATGATAGAGGGAATATATGAGAAACCCACAGCTAATATCATCCTCAATGGGGAAAAATTGAAAACTTTCCCCCTAAGATCAGGAACAAGACAAGGATGTCCACTATCACCACTATTATTCAACATTGTGTTGGAGGTTCTAGCCAGAGCAATTAGACAAGAAAAAGAAATACAAGGCATCAAAATTGGAAAGGAAGAAGTAAAACTATCACTGTTTGCGGACGATATGATACTATATGTCGAAAACCCGGAAAAATCCACAACAAAACTACTAGAGCTAATAAATGACTACGGCAAAGTAGCAGGTTACAAGATCAACATTCAAAAATCTGTAGCATTTCTATACACTAGCAATGAACAAGTGGAGGGGGAAATCAAGAAACGAATCCCATTTACAATTGCAACTAAAAGAATAAAATACCTAGGAATAAATTTAACTAAAGAGACAAAAAACCTATATAAAGAAAACTACAAAAAACTGCTAAAAGAAATCACAGAAGACCTAAATAGATGGAAGGGCATACCGTGTTCATGGATTGGAAGACTAAATATAGTTAAGATGTCAATCCTACCTAAATTGATTTACAGATTCAATGCAATACCAATCAAAATCCCAACAACTTATTTTTCAGAAATAGAAAAACCAATAAGCAAATTTATCTGGAAGGGCAGGGTGCCCCGAATTGCTAAAAACATCTTGAGGAAAAGAAACGAAGCTGGAGGTCTTGCACTGCCTGACTTTAAGGCAAATTATGAAGCCACAGTGGTCAAAACAGCATGGTATTGGCATAAAGATAGATATATCGACCAATGGAATCGAATAGAGTGCTCAGATATAGACCCTCTCATCTATGGACATTTGATCTTTGATAAGGCAGTCAAGCCAACTCACCTGGGACAGAACAGTCTCTTCAACAAATGGTGCCTAGAGAACTGGATATCCATATGCAAAAGAATGAAAGAAGACCCATATCTCACACCCTACACAAAAGTTAACTCAAAATGGATCAAAGATCTAAACATTAGGTCTAAGACCATAAAACAGTTAGAGGAAAATGTAGGGAGATATCTTATGAATCTTACAATTGGAGGCAGTTTTATGGACCTTAAACCTAAAGCAAGAGCACTGAAGAAGGAAATAAATAAATGGGAACTCCTCAAAATTAAACACTTTTGTGCTTCAAAGAACTTCATCAAGAAAGTAGAAAGACAGCCTACACAATGGGAATCAGTATTTGGAAACGACATATCAGATAAAGGTCTAGTATCCAGAATTTATAATGAGATTGTTCAACTCAACAACAAAAAGACAGCCAACCCAATTACAAAATGGGAAAAAGACTTGAATAGACACCTCTCAGAGGAGGAAATACAAATGGCCAAAAGGCACATGAAGAGATGCTCAATGTCCCTGGCCATTAGAGAAATGCAAATCAAAACCACAATGAGATATCATCTCACACCCACCAGAATGGCCATTATCAACAAAACAGAAAATGACAAGTGCTGGAGAGGATGCGGTGAAAGAGGCACACTTATCCTCTGTTGGTGGGAACGTCAAATGGTGCAACCACTGTGGAAGGCAGTTTGGCGGTTCCTCAAAAAGCTGAATATAGAATTGCCATACGACCCAGCAATACCATTGCTGGGAATTTACTCAAAGGAATTAAGGGCAAAAACTCAAACGGACATTTGCACACCAATGTTTATAGCAGCGTTATTTACAATTGCAAAGAGATGGAAACAGCCAAAATGTCCGTCAACAGACGAGTGGCTAAACAAACTGTGGTATATACATACGATGGAATATTATGCAGCTTTAAGGCAGGATAAACTTATGAAGCATGTAATAACATGGATGGACCTAGAGAACATTATGCTGAGTGAGTCTAGCCAAAAACTAAAAGACAAATACTGTATGGTCCCAATGATGTGAATCGACACTCGAGAATAAACTTGGAATATGTCATTGGTAACAGAGTTCAGGAGGAGTTAGAAACAGGGTAAGATAATGGGTAATTGGAGCTGATGGGATACAGACTGTGCAATAGGACTAGATACAAAAACTCAAAAATGGACAGCACAATAATACCTAATTGTAAAGTAATTATGTTAAAACACTGAATGAAGCTGCATCCGAGCTATAGGTTTTTGTTTTGTTTTGTTTTGTTTTGTTTTGTTCTTACTATTATTACTTTTATTTTTTTTCTCTATATTAACGTTCTATATCTTTTTCGGTTATATTGCTAGTTCTTCTAAGCCGATGCAAATGTACTAAGAAACGATGATCATGCATCTATGTGATGATGTTAAGAATTACTGATTGCATATGTAGAATGGTATGATTTCTTAAAAAAAAAAAAATGGACAGCACAATACTACCTAATTGTAATGTAATTATGTTAAAACACTGAATGAAGCTGCATCTGAGCTATAGTTGTTTTTTTTTCTTATATAGTTTTGTATTTTTTATTTTTATTTTTTCTCTATATTATCATTTTATTTCTTTTTCTGTTGTCTTGCTATTTCTTTTTCTAAATCGATGCATATGTACTAAGAAATGATGATCATACATCTGTGTGATCATATTAAGAATTACTGATTGCATATGTAGAATGGAATGATTTCTAAATGTTGTGTTAGTTAATTTTTTTAATTAATAAAAAAAAGATAAAGGATTTAATTCACATTTATACTTCGTAATGCATTGAGAAATTGTGAAAAAATAAACTTTTTAGCGTAGTAACCTTGTGAAGGGGATCCTGGGAGGAATAAAACCTTTTACTGTTTTTCACTTTGTTTTTTTTTTTTAATTTATCCTTTTTAGTATTAAAAAAAAGTGTCCTAGACAATTTAGTTATTTCACATTTCCCTCAAATTCTCATGTTGCTATTAATATTTAATTCATTTTTATATAATAAAAGAAAACAAAAGTGCTCATGCTCTTGGACTTTGTCCTAGACTGGTATAATAGTTTTGAACTTTCTCAAGATATAGGTGTAATACTAGTATTTTCTATTTTGGTCCTCTTTCATATTATAACATATGAGCATGCAAACAATCTACCTGAAAAATTTTTAAACAAATATGCACACAACTCTCCCCAGGTTCTTACACCTTTGTTGTTTGGTAAATCAATTTCCTTCTTATCGTCGACTTTTAAGATTAAGGTAAATCCCATCACTGGGTAAAAATGTGTGGGTGAGAGGAAAAAACATAACACCAATAAAGAATTCCAAAACAGCAAACCCTGTTCCTTATCCTAGGTTCTTTTGTTTGCAGTTTGATCACAATAAATATAACCTTTAAAAAAACCCAACTTTTTATGTATGTCAGATAAATGCAATAGTTATTTGTGCATCTTCGATTTTAAACTTCACAACTAACTATAGAGCTATGTTGTGAAATGTAAAACTGCTTCTTTGTTGGTGTTCATTTATGAAGTGTGATGTTGAGCATAGTCCATATTCTTTGATACTGGCATCGCCTTATTTTCTATTAAATTACTTCTATTTAGTCTTCTCAAGATGAAAATAATTACATGACATTAGTATAGGTCTCAAGGTTAAGGTGCTCAAGTTTGTTATGGGATATAACGTTTATATTTTTATTTAAGCAGCTAAGCAGACTTTCTAGTCTGTTATAAGTTACTTTATAGATGACTGTTAGAGTCAAGGTATATGGTACCTCTTCGATAGGCTTGGTCAGTTAGATTAATCTTTACATTCAGACTACTTAAATTGAGAAAGAACAAGTTCCACTTTCAGAAATTCTTTCTAAATTATATTTTGCTTTTATTTCCAACTGTATTTAATTGAAAGCCTGTTTTTCTTTCTGACTCTTGCTTTATGCCTGGCCTTGTAATTTGGATCCCTTCACACCATATTGCTATGCAGAATTTTCTTTTTTGTAACCCACAAGAGAATGAAAACATATCAGGACTCTCTTCTGGCAATAGTCCAACTGTACTTAATATTGTTTTATCCAGGACAAGAGAGAGGAACTACCACATAATCTGTAGCCTTTTATTTTCCACTATGTTTGGGCTATTCTTACTGTGCCACTTAATCGCTGGGTGATTTGGGTATCCCTATGCTTTAGTTTCCTAATCTGCAAAATGAGAATAATAATATTGACATTATAGATTTATTGAAAACTAAATTAGTTAATACATGTAAAGTCTTTGAATATTGCCTGGTATAATAAGCACTCAGTAAGTTGTTAGCAAAATTGAAGGGACCAATTTAAATTATCTTCTTTTTGGGAAATTTTACAAAAAAAACACCTTTCATGAGATGTACTTTACATAACATAAAGTTCACTTGTTTAAAGTACATAACTTAATGGTTTTTAGTGTATTCACAGAGGTGTGCAGCCATCATCATCACATCATCATCATAGAACATTTTCATCACTCCAAAAATAAACCTTGTACCCTTTAGCTGTCACTCCCCACCCCCCATTCCCTCTGAGGCAACCACTAATGCACGTAATCTACTTTATTTCTTTATAGATTTGTCTGTTCTGGAAATATAAATTTAAATACTCTGTGTGGCCTTTTGTGACTAATTTTTTCTTAGGATTCTATTTTTGAGGTTCATCTAGGTTGTAGTATATATCAGTATTTCATTCCTTTTTTTGTAGAATATTCTCTTGTATGGGTATAACATGTTTTGTTTATCCATTCATCAGCTGATGGATATTTGAATTGTTTCTACTTTTTGGCTGTTAAGAAGAGTGGACATTTGTGTGCAAGTTTTTGTGCAGGCATGTTTTCAGTTTTCTTCAGCATATTCTAAGCATATTCTAAGCAGTTACCATATGGTAACTGTATGTTCAGCATTTTGAGGAATTGCTGAATTGTTTTCCAGAGTGGTTGTTCCATTTTACAACACAACCAGCATTGCATGAAGGTCTCAGTTTATCCTCATCTTCACCAACACTTGTTATTGTTTGCATTTTTTTATTATAGCCATTCCAGTGGATATGAAGTAGAATCTCATTGTGGTTTTGGTTTACATTTTCCTAATGACTAATCATGTTGGATATTTTTTCATGTGCTTATTAGCCACTAATGTATCTTTTTGGAAAATGTCTATTCAAAAATGAGAATAATAATATTATTGACATAATAGGTTTATTGGGAAACTAAATTAGTTAATACATGTAAAGTCTTTGAATATTGCCTGGCACATAATAAGCACTCAGTTATTACAATTATTACTACCAATATTTATGACAAAATTGAAGGGATCAATTTAAACTATCTTTATGAAAGTCTCTTGAGGGTTGGGAATAGTATTTGCGATTCTGGCAGAATCTAATTATTTTGAACTTTTAAAGCCTTATGAAGTGAAATGTAAAGTTATAGTATATTTTTCTGATGGCTTTCATAGTCTATTAGTTCATTGATGCTTATTTTAGATGGGACAGTATCTAAATTGAAATGTGCATTCTCTGTAGTTATAATGGTCTTTTTCAACTCTTAAAAAGCAGTTCATTTAGCTACAAGGAAAAAATAAAAAGGAATTTAAAAGGCTAATAAGCATTAGGACATGGGAGCCCTTGTTACTGTTCCCTCACCGAAGTCTCCTTAGAGTAAGCTTCGGAGCCCTGCAGTCAACTGTGTGCCCACAGGCTGATGCTGGAGGAGGGGGCTGTGGTCTGCTCATTTGTTCGCCCATTGTGAGGCTGTCCTGCACCTTTGTGGGGTTTTGTTACCGGGTGAAGGCCACTGAATGGAGGCCTTGTGCCCTTCATGGTTTGAAATCCTTGATGTTAATCTGAAGGACCCTGCAGGGTGCACAGCGGGAAGCCAGTGCTGTGAGTAAGTGTGGGATCCGGAAGGAGCCTGGTGGAGGGGACACTGGGCTGAGAGCGGTAATAACCTTTCAGCCTCTGCTTTTGTCCCACACAAGCCTAATTGTTACCCTCTGCTGGCAACCAGATTGAAGGGCTGCCCTTTTAAGTATCCTTTGAGTGCATGTGCTTATTGATACCTCACCTTATTGTTGCTGTGAAATAAAAACCTGGGCAATTGGGATTCAGTTCTGTTACAAATGTATAGAACTGAGTATTAAACATTATTGTGAGATGTTAGGTCTGATTTTTTATGTCGAATTTTGGGGGGAAGATTTGTTTGAAGGGAAGGAGTGTTGCTGTGACAATGCTGGATTGTTGACATTCGCCTTTATTTCAAAGCCTGTTTAAAGGCAGTTTGCACTAGCACTTGGAGAACTGTAAATCTAGTTTGTACAGCTTGTGTACTTTGTTCTACCAGCTATTAGCCCAAAGTGTCTTGGCTTAGGAAGCAGTGCAATTTTAAGCATACCGTCTGTGAGAAAGGGGTGGGGCAAAAGAAGCTTTTATAGGGTACCAACTCATAAACATACATTTTTAAGTAGTATTTTAAGATTTAACAGAAGTAGAGCTTGCATATAATATTTCTTTAATGCCAACACATATTTGAACAATCGACAGGGAAAGGGAAGAATTTTATTTTAAAGTGTGATATTTTCTTTTCTCCAAAATCCAAAACTGGTTTTTCAACTTTGAATGCCAATTAGACATGCTATAATAAGTATTTCACATTCTACCCTACCACTTGACTTGGGGTGTAAGTGGTGGGAGAATGTTTGGTAGCTGAGCATACAGAGGTAACCAGCTAGAGATCTGCACTGGGTAGGCACTTGCTGGAATACAGCAAAGTGAGGTGTAGTATTTGGATTATGTAATATTATTTCAGTAAAATATTGAAACCCTGGAGAATATCTTCAGCTAAATGTTTAACAAGATGTGAGAGAGACCATGTGAATAAGTTTATCATCTTGACAGGGTTTTATCCTCTATTATTCTTTAGTATGAGTCTCTGAAATCTGTGCCATGTGAATATATGGAATTCTGTAACTGAGTTTCTATTGGTTTGGTAGAAACCCCAGAATACTGTAATCTTAATAACTTCTTATAATGTTTTTTGGGGTTTTAGGAGGGCATATTAAAAGTCCTTTGATAATAAACTTTTCATTAATTATTTTAACATTTTTGAAGGTAGGATTAAAGTCAGTTAAGGAAAAAAAGAATTATACAATACAACCAAAATCAGAATTAAACAATAAAATGAGCTTTTGTTTTGTCCTGGTTTTGAGGAAAATTTGGCTACTGCTGTTCTCCCTCTGTATCTTTTATTGTTTTGATGCTTAGTTCCTATAATCTCATAATAAACTTAGCTGAAAATTATATGTATTTTTTTGCCATTGATGATTCACTACTCTTTTGTTTTTACTTATGATAAAGTGCTAAAATACTCATTGTATTCATCTGCTTAAATGTAACATTGGTTGATAGCTTGTGATAAGCCTTTCCTTCATTTTGGTTACTGAAGAAGCTTATAACTTATTGAGATATTTATGAAGTGCTTTTGTATTTGTGTTTGTTTAGGACATGTCTCAGGAAGGCTATGGAACTAGGTCTCAACCGCCTATGGCCCCCGGAAAATCTAACCACGAAGACTTGAACTTAATACAACAAGAAAGACCGTCAAGTTTACCAGTAAGAAATTTATATGATTTGGAAACAAAAGTGTAATGAGTTAAATATTTTTCTTTAAAGCTGTTGATTTTGTTTATTCTAATTTACATTAAGATTTGGAGGAGAAATTTCCTGATTTTGGGTGTATTTTGTCATTCATATTTTTAGGGTGTAATTCTTAGGAGCTGTATAGTCCTGGAGAAGTCTATTGCTTCATTTTTGGTATCTGTTTCAGAGTTCATGCATATATTGGAAGATTTTACTTGGCTGGTTGGTTTTTTTGGTACAGATAGTTATTGTTATTGTACAGTTGAACTTTCTTAAGCTTGTTGCTTTCTGGCAGTGATACAGAACAGAGTTGTCTATGTAGGAGTTGAAACTTAAAAGAAATTCCCCTTTGGCAAAGGATGTAAATGATGAGATAAGGCATCTTAACAGTAGCTTGATTTTTTTTTAACTTTATATTTAATTAATGAAAAATCATCTAGTCTTTTTTTACAGAAAAATGAGTATCGCAATTTAAAATTTGAATGAGCAGTTTGTACATTATGTCTACCAGCAAATAGTGCATGGTTAATTAGAGAGTATATATTGACAACAGTAGTAGCTGTATTAAGAGAGTGTTATAGTTTATTTGCTTTTTTAAATAAGAACCTATTTTAAGTGAGTCTTTCCTTATAAGTGAGAAGAAAAAGTTTGTACATAGAAACATTTTTACATTTATTTTCTTGTTGAAATAATGATTTGAAGAATTATTGTTACTGATTAATTACTATTAGAAAGGTTTGCTTATGATGGGAGTTCTGGCTAGATATGATTTGTATTTGAATTTCAAGTATGTTTGCATTAAGTGAGAGTTATTATATTAGTTCTAAACATTTCAGAACAAGCATTTGTAATGAATGCTATACATGGCATTTGATCTGTACCATACCCATTTTTAAGGTATATGAAGCCTTAGCGAAGAAGGTAAGTGATGGCTACAGGGTGAAAACTATCTTTGAATCTTTTGCTCATTTTTTGAATCTCTAATTATTATAGCTTTTGTTTCTGTGGTGGGAGGGGATGATTTGCGTTTATTTTGTGGTCATATTGGAGCATTTATTGTTTTAGTTATTTGCTTTTTGAAGAAATTTAAAAAGTGATGGGGTCTGTGTTTTATACTAAGCTTTTTTCTCTTACAGATGCTTTAGGCTTTGTGAGCATGTAGTGTGTTGCTTGTTTGCTGTTGATAAATGTATTTGCTGAATATTTGGAAATTAGCTTGTGGTTTTATGAAATTTAAATTGACTCATGGAAGACAGGTGGACAGAGAATTCTAGTTTTTTTTCACCAGTTACTTTTGCTGTGGGACATACAATTTTTCCATGTGTCTAGGGAAGCCCTATTTTGTAGATTTGTTGGTTGCAGTTAGTTTATACTGTGATACAGGTTGGGAAATATGTCATGTGTTGATAAACATTTTCTGTTGTGTTTCAACTGGAAAGACAGAAATATTTTGGGAATTAAACCACTGTGTGTACCAATAGTTTAAATTTTTCTGAATTGTTGTTTGTGTCTATTTGTATACATATAATGGCTTGATGTCTTCCTTAATATTTACTTAGCCTACTTCTCAAGATGATGATTTAAGGTTGTTTATAGCAGAGAAGTTTCTTATAAAGGTGATTAAAGTAAAAATAACTTAATTAGTATTTTCTTTATTTTTCTAACTCAAGGATAATAGGATATTGATTCATTCTGAACACTACAAGCACATTTCAGTAATCTCTTAGCAAAGTTTCTAAGTTTTTATGGTGCTTATACCAAAGTATCAGTTACTGAATAAAGGAAAACTGTAGACCAGCTGGTGTACCTAAAAGCCGTCTAGTCTGTTAGGAGGAAAATTTGCTTCAGTTAACAGAACTTTAGTGTGCCACTGTTCTTTCACTAGTACTTCATGTATTCTCTGTGGTGCTTGTATATTTTTTATTTATGTGGATGCTACATCAGTAAGTTGTACACAATTAAATTAATTATGGTTTTGAAGAAAGATTTTTTATATTTTTTATGGCACTAATCTGTGTATTATTATGGTATTACTTTAAAACAATATTTGAATTCTCTGCTAAGTTAATACTGTTTATACCTTGAAGGTATACTTTTATCACATCTGAATTTCTTTAGGATCTTTTGTCAGTGTACTCTTAGGCTACTATGTTTCTTTTAAAGTATCAATAAAACTTTGTCTTTTTGTTTAAAGTTAATGACTGTCATATTTATAATTTCTAGTTTAGAACTCAGTAAATTGTGGGTCTCACTTATGATACACACCATTTTTCAGTGTGACATATGATTGTCATGTGGCATAATTATTAGGTTTTTATCCATTATACTGGACTCAGACCTAACATGAATGAGAAAAAAAGTAAATACAGTCCTCTTAATAATGTCCATTTACTTCTTTACCACTTAATCATACTGCTTTCTCTCTATTGAGATGCATTAGCTTATATATTGATATTATCATTAATAAATCTTAGCTTATAGTACATATACAAAAACTAGCTGTAAGAGCTGTGTCTTTGAATATTATCACTTAAAATTTGGGCACATTTTGTAGTTTACTGTGCCTCTAATGTGGATATGAAATGAAGCCAACATTTAAATAAATGACAGTGAAAGGTCTAAAGAGGCTATGGCTTATTACCACCTTTACTTCATAAACATTGCATGTATTTCAATTTATATGCTAAGATACTCTCCCAATATGATTTAAGATACTTTTTGTTCAATCTTTTGCTATATTACATGTTTTGTGACATTAATTATTTATCCTTTTTATTAGTTATTTTTGCAACTGTCTTTGCTCCCCCCTATTTTACTAGGATCTTTTCAGAGTATTAATTGTGTGTGTGTGTTTTTCCAATAAGTATTTGCCTCATAGACTTCATGTAAAAGCCTATTTTTAAGTACATTCTTCATCCAGTTTCAGAGAAGGGGAACTTTTTCACATTCTGGGAGAACCTGTGTTTTCCATAGGCTCATGATGCTGCAGGATGTATTCGGGGAGAGCTTGTATTGGCAGGATATTGTTTTTTCCAAGACCTTTTTTTTTCCCTTTTTAAAATTATGCAATGACATTTGAGTTTTATCTTGGTGACATTAAGCTTCAAGAAAAGAAGTGACCCTTTTAAATAATAATGCTAAAAGTAGTGTGAAAATATTTTTTCTTGTGAGCTATTTTTTAATTGTAAAAAATAAATTGGCAAATGGTATTTCACAAGTTCAGTAAAAGCACAGATAGATATATTGTTAATAAAATATGAATAAACATGTACAAATGAATAAACAAGAAAAAAGTTTTTTTTCTTCCCTGCTTTAAACAAAATAGTGCTTTCCCTCACAGGAATCTAAAGAGTTGTTAATATTTCTCAGTTTAAAAACAGCTAATTTGTTTTATTCTGCAGAGACACCTTCTACTAGTTTTGTATTTCATATACCCAAGTCCATTATTCTATGTATCTAAGATATAGAATACAGGCAACATGTCAGTCATAGTTCAACAGCATTTAAGAATAAAAAAAGAAAAAAAAAGTGAAAGAAACCTGGAAATCTTAGATGAGGGAATAAGGATATGGTTTATGCAGAAAAGATGTCAAAGCAATTCAACCCGGAGACTTATACTCAAATAAAGGCCTTGACCCTACATCAAAAGTTTGGCTTTCTTTCAGGAAAATTAAAAGTTTAAAATATATATGCAGCATTGGAAAAAAAAAACAAAACAAAACACCGCTTTCTATGACTGTAAAAAATGTATATAAATGTTGGCTGTTCTAGAAGGCCGGTCAGGTAATAAAAAAACCTTTTTTCTGCTCCTTTCTTTCTTAAATAGTAAATATTTTAAGAGGTTGACATGAAAAGGGTTTGATCTTTCCCCAGTTAACTAAAAGATCCTAAATCTCTTGGAGAATAGTGCTTATGGCACTTTTGTTGAATTCGCAATTAGGAGAAAATATTGACCTTTAGACAAAACATGTGTTTTTTGGCCCTTTGTAAAGGAAGGAGGTGGTAGTAAATGCTGTTTTTTTTCTTTGAAATAGAGGGTGTTAAACAGGATATTGGAAGCTTGAAAGAGAATGGTTGGAAAACTGTTGTTATGAAGAATACTCTTAGGGCTGAGGTACTAGCAACAGAGCACTCAGAAGCTCTGCCTTCATTGTGAGAATAATACTCTTTGTGTGTAGATTTACTTAATTTTGTTCTTGTAGACTTTAATGATATTATGTTGGTTAGGAATAAAGGTCATGTACTTTTGAAGCATATGAGACTATCAATAACTTGTCAATATGGACAGTTTGAGCATGTTTGATGATATAATTCCAGTGATTCTTTGGAAAAAGTTAGATGAAGTAGCTTTTAAACCAAGGTTTTTTTTTTTTTTTTCCCCACATTCTGAACCCAAGTAGGGATGTAAAGTGTGAAGATTAGTTTGAGATCTTTGTTGGCAGACTTGCAAAAGTTAAACTTAACCAGGTAAGAATTAGGTGTATGGTTGCTAAAAGAACTGTTTCCAAACTTTTATTTGTATGTTGAACCAGACTTTAAATGGTTGTCATCAACAGGTTAAAAATGTACCTGTTTTCCATTGATTGATCTTTCTCAAATTGTTCTGAGCATTAAAAAAATTACAAGAAAGAAATCTAATCTATTGTCATGCTTGCTTTAGTCTTCAAGCATGGCTAATCCCTGTCAGAATCTGAATACATGAGCTGTTATTGTTGGTGTTTTCTAAATGTCATTAAGGTATCTTGAACTTTGGCATTTTAGAAGAAATATTTCAAGATTCCAAAATGGAATACATGCAAAGTAAGCATCTTTGTGTAAGGGTGGGAAGCAGAAACATTCTCAGATATATTTAATCAATTATGTAATTTCATAACTGAAGGCACAAGCACCTTTTCAGGTCTTGGGGAAGTTTTGTAGGTGATGTGCAGTAGTACTTGAAGTGTTTGATTGATTCCATATAGAGACTCAGTTCTTGTGGGTTGAGGTTGAAAAGAGCATGTAAGGGCTTTCCTTGAAGTCCTCATTTATAAAAAGTGTTAATGACTATGACAGATGTTCATTTTCCATCACAGGTTGTTATTTTTTTTCTAATGTAATGGTCTATATTTTTATTTTCCAAAGTATTGTTTGTTATGGTCGTCAGTTTGAAAATAGAGGTGAGGCTTGAGCTTGAGAAAGGTAGGAAGCAATATGAAGTGGAAGGTATGTTTCTCTCTCTTACAAAATGACCTTCCATTAAATATTTGTTCTGCAAACGAATATTCAATAAAATCTCACCAATCTGGAGTTTTTCCAGGAAAAACCAGACCTAAATAGATTGAAAGTCTGAATAAATTAATATTAAAAAGAATTGGAGTTTTTTCTTATAAATAACTTGACTTTTTGCATGAAAAGTGTTTCTGAGTTGACATCTTCAGTTCTGTTATAATAAATAGGTAATTCTAAATTCATTAGAGCCAGGATATTTTAAAAAATCGTTTATAAGCATGCCCCCTGCAAGCTTTTTAATGTTATTTTCTGAGATTTCCATTTAAATATGGGGAGAAATGACTTTCAACTCATTTTATATGACTGCCATTTAGTTCCACAACCCTAATGAAAGAGTACAGTAAAAAAAAAAAAAAAAGTGGACAAAATTAGAGCTTAAGAAAGGATGAAACATAACTGATATGCAGGATATTGGTCTTGATAGTAGATAGCTATGATCTTAAGTTGATAGATGAGGCTCATTAAATAAAAGATGATAAATGTAGATATTCCTCGCTAATCGAAAGTTAGTAAACAAATATTGCCATAGCAAGGAGAGGACGGGCAGGTTTTGACATGCTCACAGCTCTTCAGATGACCTGAATGAGATAAGGAATCCCTTTACTGTGACCTCACTGGAGAGTCCATCTACAAAAGGATACAGAACCATGCCTGGCTCATAAGCAGGTGGGAGAGTAATACCTTTGGTTGTTCAATATGTTTGACAAACAACATAAAGCAGTGTAAGGAGAATGATGGGCATGGGACCTTGGGAAGGAGAGTCTGTCAAGATTGTGGCTCCTTAACTTTGCTTTAAGATAGAAAGAAAAAAATCACTGTGATGTTCTGAAGTACCTCTTCCCACAATACTCTTCGATTCTTTCTGTAAACTGCAGTTTTGGCATATTGAGCCTGAAAGCCACCCTCCTCTCTTCAGAGTGCTCCCATTGCCTGCTATGTAGAGTGGTTAATCTGCACTCTGCAGACCATGCAGGTGTTGACTGTTGTATCATGCATTGAATGCATTTTAGTTTATATTATCCAAGTTAGGTGGGAAATGGATTTTAAGGTAAGATTTTCACTTTGCAGATGACTCAGAAGGAATACATCTGTCCGTTTTATATAATGGAATACATAACAGCAGAAGCCCATAGTAGCATTTGTGGACTAGTTATTTGCTTTTATGTTTCTTTTGGACTGGCAGTAACTACCTTTATTATTTACTGTCAGTTTCAGAGAGAAAATAGATATATGTAGAGAAGGTATTTTTCCTGAGAATGAAAATTTCTATTCTTTCCTCACAATGTGGGATTTGAGAGGTGTCTCTCACTCAGTTTTTTTTTTCTTTTGCCCTCTCTAAATTGTCGTAAAATAACTGAATGGTCTTGTTTTCCTTTGTTTGGGTCAAAAAATTTTAGCTGAAAATTGTTACTGTGTGAAAGAAGATTACTGACTCGACAAGCCTTCAATTTTCCGTGAATAACACTCCCACCCTCTAGCTTCAGGAACATGTCGTGCATGCATTCTATTTTAAAATACAGACTGTAATTTAAAACAGGCAGTTTTGATGCCCCACTGAACTTTGTTTAAGCCTGAAATAAAAGAGAGGGGAAAAAAAGCTTTAAGCCACACTAAGCTTCCTCAATCACTTTCCTTCATAATACATTAGATAAAATTTTTTAAAAAATTTATTTATTTATTTTTGTATTTTCCAGGTACTGTTGTTTCCACAGGACCTAAAATTTGCCTATTTAATTGTAGATTGGGCATCTTTTCACTTTATATCATTATTTAGTTATCATTTGGGAGGTTTTTTTTTTTTTAATTGCACACAGTGGCATTTGTGGTAAAATCTGTGTGCTTATATTTGTGTATATTGTACATGTTCAGTGCATGCGAGAAAACTAATTTTAAATATTTTGGCATTCATTTATTGATGGTTCATTTTCTAGAGTTGTCTTGTTTTAGATGGTACTTGATAATTAGACTGGAATGATAACTATTTAACTGCAGTATTTGTTTACTATCTGATTATTATTAACAATGATGAAAGTAGTTTATATCACTTACCTTCTTTTTTCTTCCTCACAAAATCCAAAATAAACAGCTCATAATTACTTATATAGAAGGAGAAATTGAGGAAATAATGTTCTTTGTCAGTGAGACCTATTCTAAAAATGATGCTGAATGCCAGGCTGTTTTTTGCCAAGGTTCTCTACTTGAGCAATTTGTGTCACTTCTCAGGGCCTCAGCTTTTTCTTTGAAAGATTTAGGAATCTCAGCACCTTTCTAACTCAAATTTTATATAAAAGGCCTTCCTTATTACTGTAAAACAGAAAGCACTGATAACTGTGAACTCTCTTCTCTACAGGAGGGAGGTGCTGCAGCCCTCTTGGTATCTTCAGGTCTAGTTCCTTCATTCCCCTTGATGGTCTGCCTTCCATTCTTGGGTGTCATTTGTGTTTGCAATAGAGGGAGTGAACATGTTTCTCTATTTGGGGGTTGCCTATCTGAGTGATAACCTTATGAGCAGCCCATGAACCTTCTTGTGGACTCTATCTCTAACATCTGAGAAATCTCACAGGTCCATGTATTAACCCCTGTGAGATGAGTCTGCCAGTCTTGATGTAATTAGATATAGGAACGTTTAGGGGAAAGGAGAAAGGTTCATGTGAAAAAGTTGAACTTTTTTCACGTGAAGAAAGTTTATGACTGCCTGGGTGGGACAAACAGGAAGCTGCAGGATAATGAAGTCTTATCTTTATAATGCAAGGCCTTTTCCCAACCCCCTGAAACCCAGTGGAGACAGTTTGGACCATCATGTGGCAGTTTAATTTCAAGGTGGTGGAAGAAAGGCAGGAGGATCTGCCTCCCAGGTCCACATTTACATTTGTATACCACAGCATAATTGGGTAAACATTTTAGGCATTTTGAATTGAGATTTACCATGAGTGGAAATATTACCAAGCCAGGGACCTGGATAATGCCCCCTGGATTTCTTGGTTTTGTGTTTGTTGTGTTGAGTCTTTATTGCTTATCGGCTTGGTTTGGGTGAAGATGTTTGAAAAAAGTCTTATTTTACTCCTCTTTCTCTCACAGAGTGGTGTGCATTGAGGCAGGGGCATAAGTTACCCCTGCTCCACAGGTAAAATATCACCTAGATAGACCAGAATGAGTGAGCCTGGTACCACCACCTTACTGGCACTATACAGCATCTCCTCTTTCCCATCCTAAAGCTTGTGCCCCATGTGCTTTCTTGTTTTTGAAAAATTTCTGAGGTGGGTAGGGATGTCAATTAGTTTTAATTTTTCATGGTTGAGGAATGTAGCAAGTCACTTAACACCTTCTGAGGACTATAAAAATATGTGGTTGGTCTTTTACTGTTATCCCATACCTGGAGAAAAATTGGCTTAGAAATAAGAATACTATAACACCTTGCTTATTGGGCACAATTTTAAAAAGTGTTGTTTCATAGAAATGAGCAGTGAGGACAAGCAGTACTATAGGCTTAGCCCTTGATCTTGGGGTTGGACTTTATGATACTTAATCCTGCAAAGGATAGGCTAAGCCTACTTATAATTATGCCTAAGTCACCCCCAGAGAACCTCTTTTGTTGCTCAGATGTGCCCTCTCTCTCTAAGCCAACTTAGTGAGTGAACTCACTGCCCTCCCCCCTACATGGGACATGACTCCCGGGGGTGTACATCTCCCTGGCAATGTGGGACAGAAATCCCAGGATGAGCCGGGACCTGGTATCATGGGATTGAGAAAACCTTTAAAAGGGGGAAGAGAGAAATGAGACAAAAGTTTCAGTGGCTGAGAGGTTTTAGACAGAGTCGAGAGGTTATCCCGAAGGTTATTTTTATGCGTTATATAGATATCCCTTTTTAGTTTATGGTGCATTGGAGTGGCTAGAGGGAGAAGTACCTGAAACTATTGAACTGTGTCCCAGTAGCCTTGATTCTTGAAGAAGATTATCTAACTATGTACATTTTACAGTATGGTCGTGTGATTGTGAAAACCTTGTCTTCCTTTTATCTGAGGTATGGGCAAATGAGTAAAAATATAAGGAAGAATAAATAGGTAAACAAAAGCAGGGAGACGGGAATAAGAGGTAAAAAAAAAAAAAAACCTGGCAGATTGAAATACTAGTGGTCAATGAGAGGGAGGGGTATGGGATATATGAGGTGTTTGTTTTTTTGTTTTATTTCTTTTTCTGGAAGCATGCAAATGTTCTAAAAGTGATCATGGTGATTGTTCTAGTTTGCTAGCTGCCGGAATGCAATATACCCGAAACAGAATGGCTTTTAAAAAGGGGAATTTAATAAGTTGCTAGTTTATAGTTCTAAGGCCAAGAAAATGTCCCACTTAAAACAAGTCTATAGAAATGTCCAGTCAAGATATCCAGGTAAAGATACCTTGGTTCAAGAAGGCTGATGAAGTTCAGGGTTTCTCTCTCAAGTGAGAGGGCACATGGCCAACACAGTCAGGGCTTCTCTCTCAGCTGGAAGGGCACATAGCAAACAAGGCGTCATCTGCTAACTTTCTCTCCTGGCTTCCTGTTTCACGAAGCTCCCCAGGAGCATCTTCCTTCTTCATCTCCAAGGGTCGCTGGCTCGCGGACTCTCTGCTTCTGGGGCTGCAGCATTCTCTGCTCTCCCCGAATCTCTTATTCTCCAAAATGTTTCCTCTTTTATAGGAATCCATAAATTTATAAAGACCCACTCAAATGGGTAGAGACATATCGTCACCTAATCCATCTTAACCATCAGTCTTGATTAAATCACATCTCCAGGGAGATGATCTGATTACAGTTTCAAACATACAGTATTGAATAGGGATTGTTCTGCCTTTATGAAATGGGATTTCGATTAAAACATGGCTTTTCTACGGCGCATATATCCTTTCAGTCCAGCACAGTGATGAATACACAATTATGTGATGATGTTGTGAGCCATTGATTGTATACTTTGGATGGACTGTATGTGCGTGATTTCTCAATAAAAATATGTTTTTAAAAACGTGTTACATAGAAAAGTTCAGTTAACACTGGAAGCTACTAGTAAGAGTAAATACTCCCTAAGGGTTTTGGTAACTACCCTAGGTTTGAGGCATAGTCACTTTTTAAAGCCAAGGCCTTTGGATGTCTGTTTTACCTGCACAAGCCACATCACATCCTATTCTTCTGTATTTTGAAAGTTTCAAACGTTTAGGTTGCCTAGATAAGTGAGTTTACTATGTCCTTTATTTATGCAAAGCTTTCATTGTCAAATTTCTTTAGTATCACTGGAGGCAAAGACAACTTCAGAGGCTGTTTATTATCTCAGGGATGAAGTTGAAGCACACTATTAAAAAGTGATGGCAGTTAGAATGCAGAGGAAGAAAATTGTTGAAATAAAGGGAGGGGCTACTATTATATGCTTTTGAGGTTTTAAACTGGGAGGTATGGTGGTTGTTGACAAAAAGAGGGAAATTGTGGTGGGGAGTTGGTTTAGAGAGAGAAGATAATACCCAGAGAGTTTTTGAGATTAAAGCAAGTTCTAGTTTCTTTGCTTGAATTATAAAACTCTGAAAAAGAAGCAATTCAGTTTTGCTACCAAGGCTTTATTTTTATGTAGTTCTTTATAAAAGAAGTAAGACATTGTCATGGCTAGGAATTGAAGTTGAAGGAGTGATAGCATTAACTGTAACTTTACATTTCATTTAAATTCTGGAAGATGACTTGAAGATTGATAGGGAAATTTAAATACCCCTTCTCTTGTAGCAGATTTTATGTAAACAACTCAACAGATCTTACCAGAGTATTTCTACCTTTAATTTAGACTGTAATCTCCAGAAAGAAATGGAACTGTATGGATAGTTCAGTTAGGATCCCTGGCTTGTCTAATTTTCTTTCCTTTCTGGATAGTGCAGTAAGTTTGTATCCTAATATGTTCCTTGAGTTGGGACAGGTTATTTTATATTGCTTTTTTCATATTTCATTATAATTGTTCCTTCTTTGAGCCCTTTTGTAGTATGTATGTTTGAGAACCTAGTATAAAAAGGTGTTGGATATGTGGGGTCACAGGGGAATGCTATTTTTGAAAGACCATGTTTTCCTTTATTTTGCAAAAATGCTTGACCACCATGCGGTTTTGTGTGTTACACTTGAATCCCTGCAGAGGAATTGGGGCCTCAGAGATTATCCCGAACTGTGAAGGGGTATTGCTTCCTCCTTTCCTGCCTTCCTGCCTTCCTCCCGCCCTCTCCACCCCTTCATTTTTTTTTTTTTTTTAAGTACCAAAGTATCATTTCATTCCTTATATAAAGAGTAAAGGATTTGGTTTGCGGTGAATAAAAAAATCTTTTGATTTAACTTGTAAAATTGAATCCTTTTTTTTTAAATAGCTGAAGATGGAATGTACTGTAATAGGAAAGACAATTAACAAAAGACAAAAACAGTAATTGTTAACATACGTATTTTTACATATTTAATTCGATTCACATATCAAATCCAGATTTTTTTTAAATCTGTAATTCAAGGACAGGAAAATGAAGACTGAAAAATGACAGCATATCTGCCTAAAAATCACATATAGTAGTGCAAATATAGCCTGTCTCTTGCTCATTCTATTATAGCAGCTGCCTGAATGCACCTGCTCCCTAAAAGATGTGTACCTGAGTGTCCTCATAAACTTTAATTGTAAGAGCTAAGACGTTCTCACCTTTAAATAAAACTATTTTTTGCCAGTTTTGATTAAAATCATGAGTGTTCTTGAGTAAAAAGGGAATGTGTTCAAATTTCCCCAAGTGTTTTTTTGATTCATAGTTATTGCATTTTATGGTTTTCCTTAGCTAGCATGGTTAAATATTAGTACCTTCAAGGCACAAGATCTCACTTTACACAGAAAAATTCAATTACATTTAACAAGCATTTATGGATTGTCTCCTATGTCTCAGTAGAAGTAGGAATAAAGAAAAATAAATAAAAATTTATAATATTTTTACTAGCCTGTTAACACTTGTCCTTTTCTGCAACACATTCAGCTATAAGAAAAGAAGTCAACAATAAAAATAATATTTTCAGGGTGCCTATTATTTAAAATACTTTAACATATTTTCTCATTTTATCATCAGAGAACCATCTACATATAGTTGCCAAATTCATACTTTAAGCCTGTGTAATTTCACAGAAGTATTTTTGATGTTGTGGAAGTCTTGAATATTTAAAAATATAAAAGCAGAGTTGGTTATTTCAAAATAGTACTTTAGCCTTTTGTACAAGATGTCCACGGGGCATTTAGTCATGTATTATCAAGGATATTGATTTTAGGAGAAGGAAACACTGCCTCCCAACACTTAAGCATACCTGGTGTGGTAGAATAACTACTGTGTTTGCATTCTTGATTGAGGGTTTTATTTTTTACTACTTTTTACCAGGGCTTAATTTGTGTTTTTAAAAAGGTATGAAAACAAGATATTGATGATCTAGCTGTCTCTGACACAATTCTGTCCTATTTTTTTGGGCATCAGATTTTAAATATGTTGTCTAAACAAGCATGCTGTGATTGACAAAGCACATTCACCGGTACTGTCAATTTAAACCCAGATGCTTCTCGCCTTTTGCACTTACTTGGGGTATAACATTATAACATGTCAGATCTCTCATGTAGTATTTACCACATACACAAGTGCTTAATAAACACCCGTATCCTACTCTTTCTTTCCCTACCTTCCCTTTTGAAGTTTCTGTAGCTGCCAAGGCCTGTTGGGATTGCTGTGGTTCACCTCTTCACTGAGATTCAGCATCCCTTCCCTGTGCGTGAAGAGCGCTGTGGCAGGGGAGGACACGTAGAGATGCACAGAGATTAAGCACCAACTCTTGGCTAAAATTTTCTCTTTGATTCCTGGCCTGTATATTGCTGATCCCAACTTGAAGGACCACTGTGGACAAAGTATGTTGGTGTTACTACTACCACAATTCCCCTGCATTCTTTTTAATTTTATATTTCTCATTTACTACCAGGATTCTTCTGTATTCTTTTTCATTTTATATTTTCATTTTATTTACCACATAACAGAACATGAAGATGAGAAAATATATTAACATGCATTGTAATTTTAAAAATGACTTCCCAGCATCATGCTGCTATTTTTGGTTTGTTTAAGACCTGTAGACTAGATTATTGGGGGGGGGGGGGGGTGAGGGGGGAGGAGAAAAAACACTTCTACAGTTCACTTCACAGTTAAGTAGTTATGAGGAATTTCCGATATTACTTTATATAATTCAGATATTTTATCCTCTGGGTTTGTATACATCTGCACTCCGACATTATTATCAGATTTGTACATGCAGCAAAATGGCAGCAGTGATTTGGCTTTACTTTTCTCTTGCTCTTTCCAACTTGTGGTATTAGTGAGTCGTGAAATCCCCTAAAAGAAGGCAAAAAAAGAAAAATAAGCAAAGGCTTATTTTTGGATATAAATCTACTTTGCTTGCAATAAAGTCTGCTTTTGATACACTGCTTAGATTTCTCAAACAGTTTTCAGATTTCTGAGCCAGATAACCATATAAACCACGTAGGTTGTCTAGGGACAGCTGGCTGCTGTACTGATAACAGATTTTTAGTGGAAAACTGAAGGTGATAAATCAGGTTAATATAACTTAAGGTTCCCTTTTAAGCCAAATGATTAATTTGATCCTTTTTGATAAAATATTATACAGATTGGTAGTTACTTCACTGAATATCATTTTTGAGGCGTATCTAAATAATTACATAATTACTTATGTAATAGGAAATATACATTTTAAAATACTGCCTTTTCTGATTGCAGTTAATTAAAGGTGACATTAAGATATTTCGTTGTAGTCATATGGTATTTTGCAGGAGGAAAGCACCTTGAAACTTTCCTGTTTTGGTTTTTTCAGTGCTGTTCTTTGAATAAGACAGTTGTATTTACTGATGTTTAAATTATATATAAGATCTCTAAATAGTGAACTTTTGCAAATGATCAATTAATGGTTAAATATGTAGCAACAGTGGCAGCTACTGAAGAGACATCTGGACAAATTATAGAGCAAATGAACATGACTTCACCTCTGTAAATAGATTTTACTTTTTCCCAACAATTTTATTGGCTATCCTGTCATGTGCTATGATATCCTGTCTTATCATACTCACCATCATCAGCTTTATTTTCATATTTACCTACAAACCTAATATCTTATTAAAATAATAAAAATATATAAAGCATTAAATAATTGATACATTTGTTAACCTCCTCGCTTGAATTTCATTACCAATGTGGTATTCTAATATTAGGTAGGACACAAATACTCTGATTTAATGATCAAAAGTTAGGAATATCAATTTCTTCTGCAAAATAGGAATTTACAAATGTGCTTAAAAACAGTTTGACTTGCAGTATTCTTTTTGAATATGTTTCCCTGAGAATTAGAAATAGATTTGCATATTTTTGAATATACCAATGGCCACTTTTAACTGAGAATGTCTGTTGTGACTGAACATTTATTTATCTTACAATGTTTTTATATTAAATTTATAACCCATGTGTCTTAAAAGGATTTGAGCTGGCTTACAGTGAAACTTTTGTTTACACTAAGACTAATTACTCAAAGTGGAATGCAGAATTTTTTTAAAAATTGAGAAAGGAAGAAGGAAGCAACTCATGATAATGCAACTACCAAGAAGCACTATTAAAATTTAAAGCTGTGGCCCTGCCTACCAAAGTAAACGGGAAAAATAGAGATTATATAATTATCCATATAAAGTGACATGTATTTTTTAAGGAAGCAATATCACTTTTCTTTTATAAAATAAAAATATTCTATAGAGGAATATATAAAATGCTCTTGGGGAAATGATGAATTATGATGCTAAAATATGGGTTTTCTGTGTGTGTGTGTATATATATATATGTCTATTGTTGTAAAGAAATTATTTCATGTTATTTAGGCTATAATCCAAAGTTTGGGTTATAATCCAGGTTGTAAACAGGGTATCCTATCATATAAATGAATAAATGTAGGTTATTATTTTTTTATTAACTCACTTAACTTCCTGTTCAAAGTTAAGCAATTCTGTCCAAAAGTAGGTTATTGAACCATTTTCATTTCACAGTAATTTTTTTATTTCAAGAATTTATCTAATATTGCTACAGCTGCCTATAGTTTTTCTTTTTCTTTTCTATTTTACTGTTTTCTTTGTTGTAAAATATAACATGTATATACAAAGCAAAGAGAAAGAAGCAATAATTTTCAAAGCACACTTCCAAAAGCAGCTATAGAACAGGTACCAGAGTTTGTCATGGGCTCCTATGCCCTCATCTCAGATTTTTCCTTCTAGCTGCTCCAGAACGCTGGAAGCTTTACTAGAGTCACAATAACAAAATTATACACTATCTATCCTTTTGTGTCTGACTTATCTCATTCAGCATTATATCCTCAAGGTTCATCCACATTGTCATATATTTCGGGACATCACTTCATCCAGCTGCTGCATAATATTCCATTGTATGTATATACAGCATTTTGTTTATCCACCCGTCTGTTGACAGGTACCTGGATTGGTTACCATCTCTTGGCAATTGTGATTAGTGCCACTATGAACATTGGTGTGCAAATGTCAGTTCATGTCAGTGTCCTCAACTTTTCTGGGTATATACCGAGTATTGGTATTTCTGGGTCATAGGGCAACTCAATATTTAGTTTTCTGAGGACTGGCCAAACTGTTCCACAGTGGCTGAACCATTATACATTCCCACCAGCTGGGAATAATTGTTCCAATTTCTCTACATCCTATCTGACATTTATAGTTTCCTATTTGTTCAATAGCAGCCATTCTTATAGGTGTGAGGTGTTATCTCATTGTTGCCTCAATTTGCATCTCCCTTATAGCCAATGAAGATAAGCAGCTCTTCATGTGCTTTTTAGCCATCTGTATTTGTTCTTCAGAAAAATGTCTATTCATATCCTCTGCCCATTTTATAAATAGGTTGTTTGTTCTTTTGTTGTTGAGCCGTATAATTTCTTGGTGTACACAAGATATCAAGCTTTTATCTGATGTGTGGTTTTCAAATATTTTCTCCCATTGAATTGCTGCCTCTTCACCTTTTGAAGAGGAAGAGAAGCTCTTGGGCTTAAGGAGTTCCCATTTGTCTATTTTTTCTTTCACTGTTTGTGCTTTAGGTATGAAGTTAACAAGCTACCTCCTATTATTAGATCTTGAAGATGTTTCCCTACATTTTCTTCCAGAAGTTTTATGTCATTGGCTCTTACATTTAGATCTCTAATCCATTTTGAATTAATTTTTGCATCCGGTGTAAGGTAGGGGTCCTCTTTCAGTCTTTTGGCTATTGAAATCCAGTTCTCCCATGCCTTTTTATTGGAAAGACTATTCTGACCCAGTTCAGTGGATTTGGGGGCCTTTTGAAGATCAAATGTCTTGTAAATTTCGTGGTCAGTCTCTGTACTCTTGATTCTATTCCATTGGTCCATCCTTCCATTTCCCAGTGATTTTTAAAAATAATTATTTGATAAGCTAAGCTATATAATAGGATGAAAACCCATTTATTGAAGAAGAGTTTAATTGTAAAGAGTATTTTTCATTAACCTATTCTTTGCTTTGAGGGATAGGTGTATGGGTAACACTTTTTGTAATTCGGTATTTTTCAGTTATAATTTTATGGGAAAAGGTCTAAATTCTTGGGTCACAGGATTTTTTTCTATCCCTTGGGTCCCAAGATTTGGGCTCCAGATTAATTGATGAGTTTGGCGATGGTCTAAACTCTGCAGTGCAAACATTCCACTAATTACTTAATGGTCATAACCATTCCAATTGATATTTTATGGCGAAATGTGTATGTTATTTGTTTTTGTTGTACCCTTTGACTTGAGTATATTATAAAACTGGAGATGTGTTACTAAGAAGGAAATCACATATCTATACTCTATCTTTAGAGCTTGTACAGCTTCTTCCCAGTTTTAGCAGTAAGGAGCACTAAAGCTGGTTTGATTTTCCACCATCTGACAGGACTTTTCTGGGTGCCCCTGTCCATGGGGAAACCCCTACTCTGCCTGTATGTGCCCTGTACTTTAGTGAGAATGTGATGGCAACATACCAGTGACCCATAATGGTCACGTCCTGGACACCAGTCCTCATTTGAATCCACAGCTACCTTTCCCTGTGGCAGTTTTTTTTGTTTGTTTGATCACTTATTCTTTCAGGTGTTTGTGTGTATGGGGTGGGTGGTGGTGGTGTTCAGAAATGTGGAAAAGGGACAGCTGTATTATACAGCTATAACTGTCAGGGAACAGACTTTTTTGAACCCAAATCCATTCAAAAGAAATCAGTAAAAAGATAATTTAATATATATTCAATGATTATTTTTAAAAAGTTATAGTGAAAACCACTATAACTGTCATTTGTTTGCCTATTCATGTACAACTATTCATGTATAACTTCCTTCAAGTAAAAGAAAATCTTAATAGTTTGGAAATTCTTTGTAGAGACTCTTCAAAAAGAATTTAACTGATCATTTTTTTGTATTTCATTACCTTTAGGTAAAACATTTGCTCAAGATTTTGTACCTCCCCCTCAACTAGGGTTGATGCTTTTAAAAAATGATCAGCTGCTTAATTGGGAAACAGTGCTGTCCCTGTCAGCTTGATTTATTCATGTACGTATTTTAGTGGTTTTTCTTTTGTTTTGAGATTTTAAACACTTGTAAATTGGCAAATTCAAAAATAGGCATTAACATCCCTATTGTTTTCTCTTCGGAGGTTTAAAAAATTTATCTTGAGCGTTGGGATTGGATTGCATGGTTGAAAAAAGGCTCCAGGAGTTAGGATAGGTGCTCTCTAGTGTCGTAAGCTCACATTGATTTTTGCCCCCTCAGCCGGCTACTTGTACTGGAAGCAAATTTCTGACAGATGCTGGAATTTTCACAAATGTAGATGTAGTGGTTACGGGGTGGTGTTGAAAGTCCCTCGGAATATTCATGCAGCTCTTCACTCTCTCTTAATTTGAATGAGAAAGAAAATGGTAGAAGCTATTTTTATTATTGCTTAGAAGCAAGAGAAAAGGAAGGCAGAACTCAGTACTATGTAATTTTTAAAATGGGAAAAAATCAGACTCCATTGAGATTCTTTCTTGTTTACTTTTTGTTTTACTCCTGCTGTCACACAGCATGTTTGACCAATGTAAGTCTTCCCCAGGAAGATGAGGATATTTGGTACAGTCTGCCTCATCACCTTCCTGGATATTTTTATAATTTATCATCAGCTGACACCGCCTGGGTAGAATATTCTTACCACTCCCTCTGGCTGCTGGAAGTCTGAAATTACATCTTTGTCTTTGAAGTCAGGCATACTGTTAGCGTTGCTATGGTGACAGGGCGGGTAATGGCCTCCACAGAAGGGAGATTGGTATTTAGCGTTTAAATGCTGCTATACACAAGACCTTGATTTTTAGAGTGGTTACTGAACTATCTCCTTTTAATAAATTTTTTAAAATTACATTTTTACATGGTCTTACTAGATTAATAGTCATGGTTTATTTCATTTTAACTGCAAGGATAAAAGCATTATTCCATTAAATGGGTAGCTTTTTTTCTTTTTTGGGTTATGCATTATTAACACAAGCTTTCTTGTTTTGCTTGTAACATTTTACAGGGTTTTTCAAATATGCAGTCATCAGATTTGCTCTGATGCTCCTTTAGTTTTTTTTATTTAACCCATTTTCTGCTCAGTCTGGCACTTTTTCAGAGGAGACAGAGTCCTAGAGACTAAGCTTTAAAAAGATAGGTGAAGGTTTTTTCCCCACTGTTTATATGATAGTGTTGATTAATCAGATTCCCCCTATGAATCACAGCAATAATTTTATTTTAAAATGTTTCTTTTGCTTCAAGTTCTATTTTGCCCCTTTCCTGCCCTATACCCTTACGTGAAATATAAAAACAAACAAAGACTGTTAACAGTTGTGAGAAACAATGGGACTGACCTTTTGAAAAAGTCCTTGATATAAGTTTTGGTTTATTCTCTCACTTATTCAGTCTGCTTGGTCCCAGACCAGCACTTATAAATATTTATGGTTCTTTTTTGCTCTTAATTATTTTGTCATTAGCATAATGGTGAATCCTAAATGTTCATGTATTATGTCTCTTCCTTACCTGATATATGAATTCTTTCTAAAACATCTTTAATACTTCTGGTGATATGGAACTCACAACTTCATGAAGTATTTTGTTTCTGCTAATTTAAATTGATAGGAAATTCTTCCTTATATTAACTTGAAATGTTTTATTGGATTTGGGTTCTCCATTTGCCTTCTTTAGCCACATCAGATAAATCTAGATCCTGAATATTTGAGGACAGTTTTTATTTTACCCAGATCTTTACCCTCTTAATAGTTCTCTACTTCCTGTAACTATTTTCCTCACTTACATGATTTCAAGTCTCCACCTCACCCTTTTCTTAATTCTTTGATGAACCTCATTTTTATATAAGCACCACTAAAGGTGCTATCCACAGCCATCTTGAATCTTCCCAAGTAGAGCGAGCCTGCACCCACTTTGTTCTGTGCCATCCAGGTGCCTTTTGTTAAAGCTGTCAGAGGATTAACAGTAGCTGTAGCTCCTGCCACTCTGATTGGAACTGCTTCTGAGGCATGTCATTCTTCTGTCCTGTGCCTATATGTGGACCTGAGCCCAGGGACGACTTTCACATTTACTTGTTGAATGCTCTTTGTTGATTTAGACCTTTGTTCAAGCCTGGTGATGCATGTTTAGTTCCTGGTTCTAGCATCCAATGTATTTAGTATAATTCCTAGCTTCGTGTCAGCTGTAAATTTAAATCTCATAATAGCTTTTAATTTAATATTTAAAAATTAAGTAGGCTAAATACAGAACTTCTTGACTTTACAGTTACTGCCACTCATCCAGGTATAATAAATTCAGAGCTGTTGTATCTTCCAGGCCATACATTACATATTAACCACAACACTATCCTCATACTTTATCAGGTGCTGGGTGGGAATCCAGAACAATTAGGATTGTTGCTCTGCTCTCTATACATTATACTGCTGTTTTCAAAATTATCCATTATGGAGTGTATCTGACATTTTCCAGTGGAATAATATGTATAAAGGCTGAATAATAATTCAAGGTTATGCATAATCTGCTATTGTGATAACTTAGCAGTTATCACAATAAAAAAAAATTTAACTGTTAAATTTTCGATATGACAGAAGAAAATCTCCTTTTTAAACCAGTTCATTTTGTTGCATCCAGTGATTAGCATTGGCTCCTTCCTGGTATCCGGGAGGAATAGCTAAGATAAACATCAAGAAAAGGAGGGCACTGGGTACTAGGGAAGTTAAAACTAATCCAACCCTTTTTAAGGGTCAGTACTCCTTGGGGAAGATGGGCAGGGGGTGGGAGTGTACTCCGGTCTCTTTCTGACCACCACTTGTGGGAGGAGAGTGGAACTCCTTAAGATCAAGAGCTTCTGTACCTCAGAGGACTCGGTTAAAAAGGTGAAGAGGCGGTGGGAGAAAACTTTTGAAAACTACACATCAGAAAGAGGGCCCTTAGAAACAGTCTCTGCTTGGACTCATAATATTCCCCCCACCCAGACAGGGCTCTGGTTCTGGAGATTGGTGTTAGAGAGGCACAGTAGTTAAAAATTTAAAATCTGACAGTAAACTTTATAGATTGAAGAAAAATTGCTTCAGACCAGCAGTGGTTCATGGGGTAGCGAGTGGGAAATAGTTCCCCTTGAAATGGTCTCTAGGTACAGTAGTCCTTTCCTTGGTCGTTCAGTAGGCCCTACACAGCCAGTGACCATTCAAGCTTCTCTAATGGACTGAGAGTTTTTAGTTTAGCCTGTGGGGCATGGGCAGGTTCTCACACCACTGAAATTCTTGAGATTTTCATTGATCAAGTTTTGCGTCTCCCCATAAAAGGAAAGATAGGAGTGAATTTTAATTACAGATTATTTTATAGCGTTTCTAACAGAAAGTATATTACAAGGACTTTTGTGTATTCTAGGTAAGTACTAATAGAAATTTCTGTGATTATGGAAATATTCTGTACCTGTGCTATACAAATCTGTTACTTTTCATCTGTGACTTGAGGTATGTATGGCTAGTGTGACTGAGGAATCAACTTTTAAAAATAAATTTAAATAGCCACATGTAACTAGTAAGTTACTACATTGGACAACATAGCTCTAGATTATGGATCCTATGTAGTCATATTTTTACTCAAAAGTGAATTTTGATGAAAATAACATTGTGCTTCCATTAAGACTTTCAAATTCTCAAGCGTGTAGATCATTGATTTGTGGTACATTTTCTGAACTAGCACTTAAACCTATTCATACATTGTTTGGGAGTTTGAAGGGACAAATCTGTTTTGGATGTAGAGTTCATCTGTTGCTGGATTTGGTGTGTAGGCTGAAATCAGCCTTTAGGAGTAAGAACAGTGTGTTCTGTGAGTGCCTGCCGTGTACCAGGTGCTGTTTTAAAGGCTCAAAAGCCAATGGGCCTCTCTGCCTTTCTGCTTCACCTATTTATCTGAGTTTCTGGTTGTTCTGCTTTATTGGAAATAGTTATTACAGAGATGATTACCATAAGGATCTCTCCTGATGCTTACCTCCCATATACGTACCGGTGTCGGCTTCTGCTACTAGGAGGGGTTGTGTTCCTGGGTACTGACTCCAGATCACATGGTCAGGTGGCCCATGGACAGCAGACTGTGATGTGTGGTGTTCCAGGGTTCTGGTTGCCAGTGTCAGTGTGCAGCCTAAGAAGCGGGAGCTTTAGGGTATGGAGGGTAAATGGTCTAAGACCTTGTACTTGGCAACTTTGTTATAACTTATGGGTCATATCTGAGAAACAGGATGGGGTTGATTTGCCTCTATAGTGTTATAATGTCTCTTAAATGTATATAGAATGTCTGTTGATATTTAAGATAATTTTCCTTCCCTTTAATTGTAAAGGACATGGAGAGGTCTGCTATGAGTCAGTCCCAGATAACTTCTATACAGAACATGAGAATAGGAGGCAGCGGGCCTAGGTTCCTAGGCCAAGTCTGCCCCTAGCTCAGATCTGAGTTTTAGTTCTCTAATTTGTGGTCAGGTGAGAACACCTTTTTTTTTTAACTGTAGAGTTATTGTCAATTTCAAATGAGATCATTATGTGAAATTACTTTGAAATGAGTGCTGTTTGGATACAAACGTCTATTCCAGTTAACTCTGCTTTTTTGAAGTCTTAGAAAATGAAGCACCATGGATGGTCCTGTTTACTGGCTTAAAGTACCAAAATGCGTTTAAAATATGTTATATCTGTTTCTGACTTCTTAAATAGAATATACCAACTATATATTTTTTCCTAGTTACCTGTAGTCACTTACTTAATAGTAGTGCTAACATTATAATCTTTTGAAGTACCATATATAGCCCAGTTTACTTTTAAATGGGAGATGATCCCAAACAGCTATCACTTAAAAATAAATTTAAAATTTACTTTGTATGAGTCTTCTCATAGTCTTTGATTTCTCTGTATGAATCTTTGCACAACCAGTTAGTGTAGTAGAAACTGATTTGTTTAGAATTTGCTGCTGTGAGCTGAGGTCAGAAATGTGTGTGATATAAACACAGGCTCACAAAAACAGCAGAGTAAAAATGCATAATGTTCGGTGCAGATGTATTTCCTTCCCCACTACTTTTCAGTCTTTGAATTATATGTGTGGGTGCTTTACAAGAATGCTCATAGTTGAGACAGTCCTATACTATTCATGTATGGTTTTGCAGAGGTCACCTTCCATGTCAAACTGTTAATCAGAGATGTGGGTATCTTCAGGAAAATTTAGGAATGTTTGTTATGTAAGGTATAACTATAGAGAAGCTTGCTCTCACATTCCTTACTGTGTGCCTCTGTGACATTGTGTGATTTTTTTTTTTAGTGTGGCATTTAACACACAACTTAGTTTAAGACTGTTTCTATACTTTACCACTAAAATTATAATAACAAGTAAATCAAGATAAAGAGTAAGCTGTAGAGAGAAAGCAGTTTTCCCAGAAGGTATCAGAAAAGAGACTTCGTGTATCACAGTATTTAAAAGGGAGTGTGTGCTACTTGAGGAGGAGTAAATTCTAGAATCACCTCCAGTTAACCAAAATACAACTGCTTCACTACATTTAGGGAACTATTTATCAGGCTAACATGTTGCCTTGAGAATAATTAACAACTCATTGCCTGGTTATGGACAATCTGGTTATTTGCTGTATTTCCCATGCATATTACTTCTTCTGTTGGGTTGGTATTGCTAGTTGTTCTTACTCATTCAGTCTCTAAACCTAATTTCTTTTGTTTATGATGGGAGGAGGGGAATTTATGAATTCATTTTCCTAAGCAATTTTTGAATCTTTGTAGTGTGCTATTTGGATGTATACGTTCTTGGTTTGAAGAAAGTTGAAGAAACAGAGTTCCTGAGATTGAGAAGCACTTTTCAGCAAATGTGGCTTATTGCCGCATATTACCCATCTTGTTGAGGGACATTTAAATATTTTCTGAATGTCCAAAATATTTCTTTAGAATAATCATTATTTCAAATTATAGTCTGGATTTCCCTTTACTGTCCTGAGAAATAATAGCCTTACACTGTTTTTTTTGAGAAGTCAATGATCTGGGTAGTTTCAATGAAAAAAAGCTGTTAAAACCAAAGAGTGATTCTAATTAATGAAACAAAGTACAAAAGATGATGAGGCCAGGAATGACAGGGAATTAGTTCCTTAAGGAAGCGAAGTGCCTTTAAAGGTAAGGGGTGGGGGCGGGCCATCTTCCCTTTCTTCTAACCTGGTCATCATCTGGGGTTTTCAGTTAAGTAAAATCATTAAATATTTCTATATACCTCAACCCAAACACAAAACCCCAAAGATTGTTTAATTATCATACTTTTATTAATAAGATTATGGAAAAGCTACTAAATTAGTCTATGGAACTTGTATATTTAAAAATGCTATGCAAAATTGAATTCTTTCCCCTGTTACTGAGAATATTTGGCTTGCTTTTCTTTTTTAATTCTGATTTTTAGCTTACATCCATGAAGGGTGAAAGTGAGAAAATGGCCATTAATTCACTCCAGAAAGGTCTTGCTTAATTTGAGTGGTTTGTTGTTAATTTGAGTATAGTGTTTTTATTCTTAAACCCATTGAAAAGGATGAATGTTGTATCTCATTATCAAGATGTTTTCAGTACAGTTTTAGCAGTTTGCTTAAAAATTTTCTTTTTTGTCTTTAGGAAGTGTAACAGTTGTGGAGATGTCTATGTCATTTGACTTACCAGTGTTGTCCTTTTTTAATGTATCATCAGTTTAAAAACATGGAAATGCGCCCACCCCTACCCCCCAAGTAAATAAGAAGATGGAATAAGAAGTTTTAGATTACTCCATTGATATCATTTTCTTTGTATTTAGTTTAATTGAATGAAATGTGTAGCACTTCTAATCGTGGGAAGTAATTTAACAGATTTTTTTGAGGGTTTTGTTTCTGGTGAGGTAGCAGCAAGGTAGGAGTTTAGAAGGGAAAGGGAGGAGAAGAGAAGGGCAGGAAGTAATATCTCAAATCAGATGGAGACACTGCTTTTTGAATAAGTGTTCAGTTGAAATGACTTTCTCACAGCCCCACTCCCTTGCCCTGACCTGAAAAAAGCATTCCTGGCAGATGAAAGTGTGGCAGACCCTGTGCCTTTCTCTGATTTGCTGTGTGGCTGCCCCCATTTCCTGGTTAAATTTTCATTCAGAATTGTCTTTAAAGAGTATTCAGTTCTTGTTTTAACCAAGAATATTGTGTTCATCCTAAACTGTTGCAGAGATTTTGAGGGATGTAGGTGGGAGGCAATATATCAGTTTTTTCTGTGCAATGTTTAAATTTCTTTGTTTAGAAGCAAGGTAACAGACATTCCTGTTTTCTGAAAGAGAACTGGGCTTTGTACATATATGATGTGTTATCTGTCTATGTGCCAGATTTCCTTTATTGACTCATAGTGAGTTACCCCGTGAATTGAAATTGTGAAATTATTGCTTTTAAAAAATAATTTATCCTAATTTATGGTAAACTAAAATTATATTTTTATTTTGGTTATTATTTTAGTTATCAGCAAGAAATGCACATCAAAATTCTGTTTTATTGGCTAAGTATTGTCCTTAAAAATTCTACTTTTCTTTATAAGCAAATTATTTAGTTTGTCAAGGTTTGAAAGTTACTCCCTTGAATCCATTTCCTTAGTATAGCTATCTTCTAAAACCTTAAAGGCTAAAGCAACAATTCCATTACTAGTCTCTGCGTTTGGTTTTTTGTACCTAAAGGGTAGTTGTCAAGCAGTGATAATCCAAACTTATTCTCTGGAAAAAAACTAGTAAACTAGAATAAGATTCACTTTTAGCAAAAATCACAGGGTTTATAATTATAGGTATAAAACGCTTTCCTATATTTTTTTAAGGCGTCAATTTAGAGGGAAGATTTTGTTTAGTAAAGAATAGAGTTATTCTCAGAAAATTTTATGAAATGAGCTTTGGGAAAGTCAAGAGATTAAAGTTCAATGTACCTCTTAGTTAAGGGTGTCATTTAAAAATAATTGCTAAGTGTTCCACATGGACTTTTTTGCTTTTCTAAAAAGAAAAAAAAATTATAAAATGAAACATTGATTTTTTTATTTTAAGCTTTATATGTTCTCATAGAAAAGAAATAACCCTCCCAGAAAACAAAGAAACAAACGAATGAAACATCCCTCAGCTTTGGGGAAATCTCTGTTTCTTATGCTAACACATGGCCCCAGAGAGTGGGCTCCCTCACCCCTTAAGTGTGTGCTCTGGGGATGATGCCCCAGTGATTGGTACTGTTGAGTAGAAACCAAAAACTAACATGATTTTACATATTATTCCAACCCAGCACAGCCCCAAGACCACAAAGAACACACTAGGCAGAGAGTTACCTGTGAGTTTGAATTAGGGACTTAAGAACAGGAGAAGTTTTTTCCCCAGTGGCAGTAGGTTGGCAAATGGAAGCCATCACCCAGTGTTGATCATAGGGGGATGTAGATTTTATAGTGGGTGTAGACACAGAAGACACAGAGCTGAGAGTGTGCACGCATATGCTGCTAACAAAGGTAACTATTTTCTTAGGTAACAATAACATTCCAAGGTTTCTGAAACCTACAGGTTATAGATTCAGCATTGATACATTATAGAGTAATCAGGGTAGATAATCATTCAAATAAATTTTAGAAGGTCCGTTTAAATGGCATGACCATTCTTTCTTCCTCAAGAGAGGTGGTTTTCTCTTCTGGCCTGTGCTCTGGTCACTTAGGCTGCTACATGCTTAAAGTTCTTTTCTCTTCCTCTAAGGGAGGGAGCCCTAACTCTTGGGCTGCCGCTCATATGATCAAGTGGAAATCTTTCCAATTGCATTTTGAAAATGCGATGTTATGCCACGTAGCTTAAGTGTGTATTTTGGAGAAGAAAATGAAAAAAAAATCACCAATAAGGATATTTGGGAGGCATGACATTGTTGACTCCAGAATCGGGCCCTGACTTTCCACCAGGGCCGAGGTGCAGGGCTTGGTAGCCCTCTGGGGGCTCCCTGGTGCCTGCCACTTGGACCTCTGACCCAGGCCTGTGGGCCCCCCTTGGGCCTGGGAGGAGGTCACAGGCCTCGCCTGAGCCTCCAAGCGTGTGTTGGCAATCCCCAGCTTTGCCAGGGAGGTTTGAAGATTGGACATCAAGGGTTTGCCTGGGTCACTTTGTGACTTTTTATTTCATGTTGGATGTGAAGCTGATACTCAGATGGTATTTGCTGATTGTTTCTTGAAGAATAAATAAGTGGGTCTGGGCACCAAGGAGCAGCAACCCTGTCTGTGTTATGACTGAGATGTTATTTACTGAAGGATATATATTTTAAAAGATAATTCATAGTACTTCTATGTATTCCAAACCAAAGAAAGAAACATCTGAGGGGGGGAGTTAAATAACTGAGTGCCACCATACGCTTACACTTCTTCCCGTTTATTTTATGGAATAATGTGACCTTTTGCACATATGTAACTCTTTCAGAAATACTGTGAAGAGGTACATAATCATTCATCAAAGCTTCAAATCTCCTTTCTTATCTTAGTAATTGTCTTATATAGTGTTTTTATAAAATTCCTAAACAAAACAGGGGAAATACACTTCAGTATTTTTAAAGTTTTGTTTTTATTTTTTAATTTTTGAAAGTTTTTCAGAAATCTTTGTCCATAATTCTAGAAGTACTGTACAGTTGTCATCATTTATTTTGATAGGTAAAAGTTTAATGGGTTTCAAAATAACTTTTAACTACACTGTTTCTTACTGTGTTGTTTCTTGCATGAAACAAGGAATGTAGAATTATTTTAGGAAATAAAAAGGAAACTTAATGTACAGTGATTAAAACTTTCCTATTAAAAAAAAATGTACATTGGAATGTTATCCAGCTGTAAAAAGGAACGAAAGTTCCCACAATATGAATAAAAGATGTCATGTGGAATGAAATAAGCTAAACACAAAAGGACAGATATTGTAATATCTCACTTTGTGAAATAATGAGAACAAGGAAATTCATAGAAACTAGAACATAGTTTGCCAGAGAACAGGGTGGGGGGAGTAGGGAGTGGGGGGTTAATAGTGCTTAAATTGCACAGAGTTTCTGTTTGGGTTGATGGTAAAGTTTCAGGTATGGATGGTGGTGATGGTAGCACAACGTTTTGAATGTCATTAATAGCACTAAATTATATATGTGAATGTAGTTAAAATGGAGACATTGTCGGTTGTGTATGTGTTACCAGAATAAAAACTTTTTAAAATCACAGTACTGTACAAACACAACGAACTCTGTTGTGAACAGTGGACTATAAAATGTTCTTTCATGAATTGTAATAAATGTGCTACACTAATATAAGTTGTTAATATTAGGGTGGTAAATGTTATTAGGGTGGAACTCTGTATTTTATGTTTAATTTTTTTGTGAACTGGCAACTTCTCTAGTTAAACAAAACATGAGATGCCACTTAAAAATAGCTTTATTGGTATTCTGATTGCATTGGTAATAAACACATTCATTATAAGATTGAGATTACTACTTTCTGTATTTTAGATCTTTTTCTCTACATATATTCATGGGTAATTCATTTCTTTTAAAAGAACATGACCAAATTCTATGTACTGTTTTATAACCTGCTTAGCAAACTTATTTCCTCTCCAATCTAGATAATATCATCATTTAAAAATGATTGTATAACATACATCTGAAATAAGCCTGTTTAAGAAAATGTTAACCCTAAATATACTGTATAATTAGACATTGCAGTTTTGAGTTGCCTTATTTGTTATATTGATCTTTAATGTTAAATGATGCTTAGATATTTAAAAAATGAGTGATATTTACTAATAATGATCAAATGCTATTTTAAAAAAATTGAAAACCTGCAGGAAGTTGTTAGTTTTTTAAACAAACAAGTCTTTCCCCCAAAAAACCCAAAACTTTTCCTCTTGGTATATTTGTTTGAGATTCTCCTTGTTTACAGAAATTGCATAATGTTTATCTTGCAAAACAAAATTCTCATGTGCTTGTGAGGCAGAGGTCCGAAAAGGAGGACACCTCATAAAACCTCTGGGCACCAAGGAGCAGCCCTGATATTATGACTGAGATGTTATTTACTGAGGGATGTATTTTTTAAAAGACAATTCATAGTAATTCTGTGCATTCCAAACCAAAGTAAGAAACATTGGGGGTGGGTGTGTGGCTTAAGTCTAGGTTCTGAAATAGTTTTTTCCTTTTTCATTAATTTAAAAATACATGCTTGTCAATTATGGAAAGAGACTGATTAGTAGCACTTGAATGAGAAATTTTTCCACACCATTCTTTGTCTCAGTTTCAAAATCTCCAGTGTCTGTCTTGTGAGCAGACATAAATGTGGTTCCTTGCTGTGCTGGGCACTGTGATCTTGGCCCCCCCAGGCCTGGTGGTGATGTCCTGGATTGAGCTGCATGCCTTATTAACACATCTCCTGACCTCTGGTTCTGCAGGACCGCTAGCTGTCCAGGCTCCTTGTGACCTTGCAGTGCAGGACTTGAACAGATCCACATCACTGAATCAGCTTTCCTCATTCCCATCAACATTTGAAAAGCAAGTGCTGAATCTCGTTTTGAGAATTTATTGGTATCAGTTGGTGACACTGTCGAACCATTGTGCTTATCTGACCAAGAGCCACCATGGAAGCATAATTGTCTGTTTTAGCCATTGAAGCCTAACATTTGTGAGTTTCTTCCCCTGACAAAAAACTTCTTCATGCTTACGTGCTGAGACAGAGACAGGCATAATTTTATATTCTTTGTGGGAAAAACTAGGATACAATTTTTTGAGATTTGTGGTTTAAATTTCTTAATAATAGTATAATTTTATGTGTATACATAGGGTATACAATGTCATGTATGTTTAAAATTGTAAAGTTTGGAATTATTTTTATTTTTATTCTTTCTGGACCCCTTCACTTCAGTTGGTCTCTCTTACTGCAAAATGCTAATTTTTCATAAATGTTATAGGAAGATTTACTAAGGTCATATTTAAGTTTTGTATATATGTTCTGTAAATGTATCATGTCACATAGTTGGTGAGAATCATTCTTTGGTTCTACTTTATTTTAGCTTTTAGGAAATGAGAAATATACAAGTCATCCAAGTATCAGCATCAGTGAGGTGCTAAATATATTGTAATAGCTGTTAGTGGACGTACGAACATGTTCACCTCAAAGCTGCGTGATGATTTTGTGTTGTGAAAGGTTAGCTTTTCAATTTCAAGGACTTAATTACTTTTCAAATGAATATTTCATAAGTTATATTTTCATTGACTACAGCTACTGATTGCCTCACACCAAAGAAATCAGTTACCAGCAATTTGAAAGTCAGTTATTTTCCCGCCTTTTTTCACCCTGGTTGTTGTGTTTTTTGCTTAGAGCAGCTGGGATCACGAATTTCTTTTTGTTTGTAAAATTTTAACATTTGAAGTAATAATTTTGTAATGCTTTTCTTGCTATTACTTTGTTGACTTTTATACTGAATGTAGATGCACAATTTCCTTTATTTTCTCAATTTTATCTAGCCTGGCCATTGTTAAAACTGTGAAACAGGTATTTTTTACTCTTTGCAGAGGCCTTTTTGTTTATTTAGAGGAGGCTCCCCGGATTCCAACCCCCTGCTGAAGCAGCTGTCTTTCTTGCTTGGTTTCCTTCTACTTTCTCTTAACAATATGGAAAGGGTAGGGGTATGTGGCATTTTAAGAAAAAGTATCCTTGATTTTTCCTTGGCTGTACCACCCAATTTCACAGGAGTTCATGGAATAAACTAAATTTGCACTTCAGTTCACGAGTATGTATTAATAGTTGTGGAAAGCTTAAAATAAACTTACATTAAAATTAAAACACTGGGGTTTTACTACTTTTATTTACCCTTTATGCAGTGCCAGCAAAGGCTGTGTGAAATGTTGCAAACCATCTCTGCCTCATTTAGGATATGCTGCCTATTTTCTGTCTATTTAATGGGGCAAGTCTTCATGTCTTTGTATTGTTAATTTACCATTCAGCAAGGTAGACCTACAAGCAAACAAATTGTTGTTATCCCTGTCTTGTTTAAATTCAAATTTACTATGAAAACATAAATACACCTTAATGATATATTGTTGTCCACAATATACAAAGACTTCAAAAGGCCTACTTTTAAATCTGGCTAATCTTACTTTGGTAGGATAAGTGCTTAGAGACAGTGGTTTCAATTTGGGGGAAAAGTTTTTACAGTATAAATATAGATAACTTTTAAAAGACTCTTTATTATCTTAGTCCATTTCCTTTTTTTCCTTCTTAATGTTAATAATGCTGTCTTCCTTTTTAATCACCTTGATTAGAAATTTTATCTCCGTCATCATTGGAGGAATAGAAACCTAGTCCTTTGGTGGACTTGAGTATTCTATGACCTCTAGAATCTCTTGAAATCTACCTTCCATTTGAAAATATGTGTTACTGGATATAAATTAGTTTGTGTGTGTGTACTTAAAACACACACAATGTATATGCATAAACACACACATATACTCATATTCTCTTTAGATAAGATTATTCACTGCTTTTGAGACATGAATCAATGTAGGAAATGCCATTAAAGAGGTAAGAAAAAGTCATGAATAGAAATCAGCTGTCATCCATCAGGTTAATGATTAATTTGGAAGTGTGATTTTTCTTTTTTCTCTCTCTCAAACGACCTATTCTTTCCATCTCAGTGGGCCAGGTGAGCCTCCCAGCTGTCCTGGAATATGCTTACTTTTTTTCTTTGCCTAATTCCTACTCCCTTCATCACTCAGCTCAGGTATAATGAAATTCACCACTCCCAGAATCCCAGGTCAGATCAGACCAGGTCAAACGAGAGAGCTCTCATTGCGTAAGTGCATGCCTCTCACTGCACTTGCATGATATATTGAAGTTACATGGTAAAACATTTCCCTCTGCCACCAGATTATATATTTCTTAAGGATCTGGGACCCAGGGTTACTCCTCTGTATCCTCAGTGCCTACTATAAGGAGCTACCAAGTAAATGTTGAAATGAATCATGATTTTTATTCAGATTCTAGTTAGCATTTTCTCCTCAGTTTTCAATAATTACTAAAATTTTTTAGGTTTATAGATTTTGTATGATATAAGAAAGAACTCTCTTAGGAAGTAGTGATATCTCCTCATTCTTAAATCAGAATCTGATATCCACTGTTTAGGGGTTATGTGGGCGGGAGTGGTGCTGGCGGGTGGATTGAAGAGGTTCAAGGCCAATTAATCCTTGGTCTTTCCTGCTCTAAGATTCTATGGCTCTTGGAATATTCCAAATTGGAGAATATTAAAATCAAGTCATTAGTCTGTATCTTCCATATCAAGAACAATATCAGAAAAGCGTATTGCAAAATTGAATATATTATAGAGGACCCTCTTTTGTCCCAGCTCTCCGTTGCTCTCCTCCCCGATGATGTTTCTATTTCGGTCTTTGGTGAGCTTCTCCCAACCTGAAATGCTCTTATTCTCCTCTGCTCCTCTTCTGGCTTCAGTGAACCCCTACACATTGGCATCCCCTTAATCTAACCTTAACCCCAAATATTCAGCGCAGCAGAAGACTGGGATTTAATGGTCTATGTGAAGTCTTTACCTGCGTTTCCCACAAGCACCTCAAACTCAGCAAACCTGAACTTTGTATCTCTCTTCCACATATCTCCTCTATATTTTAGTTCTGTATTTGGGAAGGGGAGCAGCATTCACTTACTCACCATAGGCAGAGCCATAAATTTATTTTCTCTGTCTCACAAGCTACAATCAAATTAATTTCAAAACCTGTCTCGTGCTTCCCTCTTTTGGCTGATTTTCACTGTTTTGTGAGTGATGAGTGAGAGGGAAGAGAAGGAGATTGTATCTGTGCATTAGTTTCATTGCTTTAAAATACAGTAATATTGATCTATCTTGGATATTTCATTTGAAATAAAAAGATTCCAGTCTACTGTTAGGGATTAAGGCAGTGCTATATTCATTTGTGAATATTTTAAGTTTTAGACTTTTATGATGTGTTCAGAATTGTTTCATGGGTGAGTTGAAGCTATCATTTCTTATAACATTGACTTGTAATTGCATTTGAAAACATAAATGCTGTATGAACCATCTTTTGGGGGTTGTGATTATTTTGAAAGTGAAGAGAAGATTCACAAGGAATAATTCATCCAGTAGGGAGGTGGGTTTCAAAATTTATTTATTTTTCAGTTATGTAAACCTTTGCAGTAGATGTATGCAAAGTTCAGATTTGTATAGATTTGGGGGCATTATTCCTAGGAAAGGACTAGCTTTTTTTCTCGTGTTGGTTTACCAGCCATTCCCTATTCACTCACCCTGTACCTGCTGGAATGAACTGCAGGAAGATGGGCGGATGGCTGTGCCTGCAGGTGCTGATAGTTTTTAATTTCACCCAGCACACACTTTCATACATTGTCAGCTTAAACACCCTGAAACACCTTGTGGAGACTTTTTCATATCACCTGGAAAATGATTATTTTCGATTGTTGTTTGGTAATGCTGCTTGCTGACCAGTATTTTGATTTTAGTACTGATTGTTTTTAAGTTGATACAAATATTTGAATATTCTGTTAATTTTGCCCTTGGTTTTACAAAAGTACAGAGAAATGAGAAGCTGAGAGTGACAGTATTAGTTGAACTCTGAAAAGTGTAACACAGGCATGCCTTGGAGTTATTGTGGGTTTGGTTTCAGACCACTACAATAAAGTGAATATGACAGTAAAGCGAATCATACATTTTTTGGTTTCCAAGTGTGTATAAGGCTTAATGTTTCTACTATATTGTAACCTAGTAAGTGTGCAGTAGCATTATGTCTTAAAAAAAACAATGTATATACCTTAATTAGAATGTGACACAGAGACATGAAGTGAGCATATGCAGTTGACAAAATGGCAAGGATAGACTTGTTTTATACAGGGTTGCCCTAAACCTTCAATTTGTAAAATACTCAAATTATTTGCAAAGTGCAGTAAAATGAAGTGCAATAAAAAGAGGTATTCCTGTATAAAGATCTGAAACAGTTGGAGAAGATGAATATAGAAAATCTTTTGTCTTAATTGGCTATTCATTGTCCCTTAGCAAGAAGTAAGTCCTCATTGGAGATTGTTTTAGAAGGGAGAAACAAGCATTTCTTCTCTGTCTCCTCTTCTTTTGCCTTTGTCATTATTCTTTCTGGTTGTAGAACCCCACATAACCCCCCTTATCTTTTTCTTTTGCTCATTTGTCTTTTGTATATGTTTTTAGAAAAAGCCTGTGAAAAATGTAGGCCTACCTATAATCTCAAAATTCTCATCACCTCCACCGATCAGCATATTGTCTGCTGGGGTGTAAGCTGGATCTGGATTTGAATCCCAGCACTAGCCTTGTGACCTGAGCAGTCTGTTGAGTTTTCTTTTCACCTGTGTGTTTTGCTGAAAATGGGAATAAGGATTTTTTCCTCATGGGGACGTTGTCACGGTTACTTAAGGATGGACACACAGCACCTCTGTAAATGGTATAGCATGTTGTTTGTGGTTATCTGGCTTTAGGTTCTGTGCGGCTGCTTGGAGCTGAAGGGATGGGAGCCTCTCGGAGTAGAATAGATCTCTTACTCCGTAAGTGTGGAGTCCACACAGTTGTTGGGGGATCAGGTAGACTGGCAGCAGGCAGGGTAGGTCCTAGCATGAAGCTGCCTGTGGTTGAAGGGAACACTGTTGTAAATGATAGTAGGCCTATGGTAATACTGGTTCTGCTTTATGGCTTGAAATTTTTCGTAGACTGAGAATTAAACCTCAATTTAGTATATTCCTAGAAAATGCAGTCCAGATTCCAAACAACTCGACTTATTGATGAGCCTGAGTAGTGTAACTTATTTGTGAATTATTTCCACAGTGGACACTGAATAAAAACATGTCCGCTATTATCTCACAAATTTTATTTGTGTCTGTGCATGTCATAGATGTTATCTAGAAAATAGTCGATATGTATGCCCATGTCTTCAGATAAGTCTGTTAGTGGAAGTTAAAATTTTATCCTTTTCCAGTCTAAGGGTTTGTGGTGGTGGTTGTACTGTTGATTCTCCCATGAGTGCTATATTCTTTAAGACAGTCAACCGAAGGATGAGTATAGTCTGGGCTCAAGACACAGCACAATTAACTTTGTTTAGCTGCTGAATTCATATGGTAGGCATGGGAAGCAGAATTTTCTGTATTTATTGAAAAGAGATGTCATGAGAAAATTTAAGGTCTCAGAGTAATACAGTAATTTCTTTACATATAATCGTTTCTCAAAAGCCAGGTACCAGCCTTACTCATTTTTCATATTCGTGGCACTAGTTTTATAACTGCCTATAACTGTGGATGTAGACTATGCAAGATGTGGCTAGGGGAACTGGGAATCTGAAACATTTATTTAAGTAGAAGTTTAAAAGCATACTTCAGTATTTTATCCTGAGTTCTTAAAGAAATGACACTGTCTAATAACTTAGCTCAATAATTTCAATTTATGGGTTTCATTTTTATACTGTAACACCCATTTGTGTAGTATAAAAACCAATTTCAGGTTAAAACAATTCAAACTTTTAAAAGAAAATTAATGTTTACCTTTTTAGTGTCAATTTGTGAATTATAGATGGTAGACATTGTGGAATTTTATATTTAATAGGAATAAAAGCTTATAATTTTAAGAACATTACCTTTTTCTTGTTTTACATTTGACATAACACTTGAAATATGCTTTAACTATTTTAATCAAGACTGTTCAGTAAGTCTGCCAGGATTTTAGATTTTGGAATATTAAGAGCAGTGTTTTCTAAACTGTTTATTCCTATTTCATTCATACTGCAAAACTTTTGTGGTTAGTAAACGACACTGAAAAGAGACCCTTTTAGGTAACAGAACAACTAATTGTAGCATAGGTAAAATAATTTGGATATATAAATTGGATGTGCATACATCATTCCTTCTGTATTATTGTTCCTATTATTGTAGTTTGCAAGCTGCTCGAATGCGATATACCAGAAACTGAATGGCTTTTAAAAAGGGGAATTTATTAAGTTGCAAGGTTACAGTTCTAAGGCTGTGAAAATGTCTAAAGTAAAGCAAGGGTATAGAAATGTCCAATCTAAGGCATCCAGGAAAAGACACCTTGATTCAAGAAGGCTAATGCCTGACATTCAGGGTATCTTTCTCAGCTGGAAAGGCACGTGGCGAAATCTGCTTGCTTTCTCTTCAACCTCTTCCCCAGGGCTCTGTCTGTTCTGTTAGCTCTGTTGGTTTCAGTAGCTCTGGTGGCTCTAAAGCTTATTCCAGAATGGTTCCCTCTTAAAGGGCTCGGGTAATCAATCCCACCTTTAATGGGTAGAGACACATCTCCATGGAAACCGTCTAATCAAAAGTTACCACCCACAATTTGGTGGGTCACATCTCTGTGGGAACAATCAAAATTCTCCCAACCAGCAATATTGAATGAGGATCAAAGAACTTGGCTTTTCTGGGGTACACAGTAGATTCAGACCAGCACACCTCTCTACCTTTGGGTGCATTTTTGCTTCGGCTGCCATGGAGAGTTTTGTGTTCCCCTGAAGTGTGGTGTGCAGTGTGGTTCTTTTGGTGCCAATTGTATTAAAACATTTGATTATTTATGACTGGAGAGAGTGATCATCATGTACTGGGACCATTTCTCTCTCACCTTTGCTTTCCTTATCCTGCCTCCCTACTCCTGAATCTCCAGTGGAGAAACGTAAAGTGTCCCAATGTGTTACTTTGTGTGATGGTACAGATCCTTAGTTTCCTTTGGGTTCTGATTTTTCTTTCTGCTGCTGGCTTCCTTAACTCAAAAGCTCTGTTGCCAGGGATCACTGCTGCATCCTCACCTAAATCTATCCATTCTGAAATTCACTAGTGTTGAAGTGCCTGGAAATTTCTTTCTAATTAAGAATAATTATCAGGGAATAAGAACAGAAAGATTGTTGGAGATTGGAAAGAGTTTGGGCTCTGGATTTGAACAGATTTGCACTCACCCATTACTGTTTCTACTTATTTACTTGCTTTGTGATCTTGGAAAGATTATATGACTTTTTTAACAATTGCAGTGTAATCAGTAAAATGAGCCTCCCATCCTTATTGATGATTACATGAGCTAACTAAAGCAAAAGTCAGAGTAGTGCCTGCCTTTAGTAGAACTTAGTTTACTTCCATGTTTCTTAGATTCAAGTTCCTTATTTTTAAAATGAAGATAAATATGTAACAGAATTTTTGAGAAAACGTGTATATTCAGAGAAAATGACTGAATGAGATACATCAGACAGTAAACAGTGGAAGAGCTTGGCGGTTTGTTGGTTTTTGTTTCTATTTATCAAATTACCACTAATTTAGCAACTTAAAATAATGAGCATTTACTATTTCATTGGTCTGTGGATCACGAGTTTGGGCATGGCTGAACTGGGTCCTCTGATCAGTCCTCTCCTGGGTCTGCAGATCTGATCTGAAGCATGGGGTCTGCTTCCAAGCTCATGTTGTTCTGTTAGAATTCATTTCCTTACAGCTGTAGAACTCATAGCAGTTTGCTTCTTCAAGCCAGCAGGAGAGAACTCTCCTGATTAGGCCAGACCCACTAAGAATGATCTCCATTTTCAGTAACTCAAAGTTATTGATTAGGAACTGTGCTAGTTTAAAAAGCATTTAATATCCCAGAAAAGCCATGTTCTTTGATCCTGATTTAATATTGTAGGGTTGAATCTTTTTTATTAAGTTGTTTCCATGGAGATGCATCTCCACCCATTCAAGGTGTATCCCTTATTGGAGTCCTTCAAGAGATAACCATTTTTGGAAAAAGCTTAACAGCTGACACAGAGATCTATGGAGAATTAGAGAGAAAACACCCCTGGGGAAGCCATGTGAAGAAGCCGAAGAGAAAACTAGTAGACATCACCATGTGCCTTCCTAGCTGACAGAGAAACTTCAAATGTCATCGGCCCTTTCTTGAGTCAGGTATCTTTCCTTGGTTGCCTTAGTTTGGGCATTGTTATGGTCTTAGAACTGTAAACTTGTAGCATAATAAATTCCCTTTTTTAAAGCCATTCCATTTCTGGTATATTGCATTTTGGCATCTTTAATTACGTCTGCAGAATCTTCTCCTCTTTGCCATATGGTGCAACTTAATGGGCATAATATTCTATCAGGTTCACCACACCTGTTCTCAGAGGGAGGAAGGACATTGTACAGAAGATATTATTCACAGGAGCTGGGAATCATGGGGGATTATCTTGGATTCTCCCTGTCCTGGAGTGGAAATGGGTGTGGAAGGACTTAGATTCCTTTGTTCGTATAATTCTGTGCTTTAGAATTACAAAAACTAGTATGTAAAAAGCCTGTTCCAGTTCTTGTTTAATAGTGGTCTCATGTTAAAGCTTGTTTACTTTCCTTTCTCTGTTGCCCACCCAGTGTGGACTTATTCTTTTTTATTTCAAAGAAAAAAAGTCACATAAAATCTTGAAGCAGAATGTAATTGTTTTGACCTCTGTCATATCTCTTCAGTCCTTAACAATTCTTACCTTAACCCCCACCTGCTTTTTTTTAAAAAAAATATTTATTAATTTAAAATTAACAAACCAAATAAAACACCAACGTATATAATCAGTAATTCACAATGTCATCACTTAGTTGCATATTCATCATTTCTTAGAACATTTGCATCAATTCAGAAAAAGAAATAAAAAGACAAGAGAAAAAGAAATAAAATGAAAACAAAAAAGAAAAAAAAGATTATACCTACCATACCCCTTACCCCTCGCTTTCATTGGTCACTAGCATTTCAAACTAAATTTATTTTAGCATTTGTTCCCCCTATTATTTATTTTTATTCCATATGTTGACAAGGTAGATAAAAGGAGCATCAGACACAAAGTTTTCACAATCACACAGTCACATTGTGAAAGCTATATCATTATTCAGTCATCCTCGAGAAACATGACTACTGGAACACAGCTCTACATTTTCAGGCAGTTCCCTCCAGCCTCTCCATTACATCTTGAATAACAAGGTGATATCTACTTAATGTGTAAGAATAACCTCCAGGATAACCTCTCAACTCTGTCTGGAATCTCTCAGCCATTGACACTTTGTCTCATTTCGCTCTTCCCCCTTTTGGTCGAGAAGGTTTTCTCAATCCCTTGATGCTGAGTCTCAACTTATTCTAGGATTTCTGTCCCACGTTGCTAGGGAGGTCCACACCCCTGGGAGTCATGTCCCATGCAGAGGTGGGGAGGGTGATGAGATTGCTTGTTGTGTTGGCTGGAGAGAGAGGCCACATCTGAGCAACAAAGAGGCTCTCTTGGGAGTGACTCTTAGGCACCCCACCTGCTTTTAACTAACTGCGGAGAGGTAGGGGAAGAGGTGAAGATGAAGCATGTTTTCTGGACTAGTACGCATTTGGTCAGAATTGGTGAAATAATAAAATAAAAGCAGAACAAATGTTCACCGCCTGACATCTTTCTTTCAAAACTGTCTGCATTAGCTGTCAGCCTGCTTATGTTGGAAAAACAGTGACCAGAAAGTATTTGCGGAAATACTGCTAAGGTCAACTGCCCAGTAGTAGAGTTAGGACTGCTATGGTATGTTTTGAAAGTTAATTTTCATATTAGATTTATCTGTAAAATGGAAAATCACTTATATGCCTTGCTGGAATATGGGTAGTCAAACACAGGGTAAAATTTTAAAATAAATATATGTTTTACTTATAAAAAATCTCAGAGATTTACATGTTCCAAAATACTTTTTTTTTTATCAACTAGGATATGAGAATTTCTCCAGAATTCCTACACTAAGATGACAGTGTCTACATTCAGGAGAAATATTAGCTAATCTCTACTCAACAAGAGCAGTTGTCAAATATTTATTGAACTTTATAATATCCCCGGGACTGACAGTTGGAAAAAGAAGCAAATTGTCTGGGTTAGTGACTTCAGTTTATAGATGGGGTGTGTTTTGGGGGGCAGGAAGCAACCACAAGCCTGGGGAAGTCTAGTGGTTTGCTTGATGTCACAGCATCAATGACAGGAGCTAGGAATGGACTGCCTGCCTCACCTCTTCACCTGTTCCCTTCAGACTTTGTCTTTCTGAGTACAAAGTGGTGCCCATCTTCTTTATTACAGAGTATTTGTCTTAAGGAGATCATGTCATTTTGATGAGGGTTTTTCTTTCGTTACCAGTTGAAAGTTGACCTGTGTGGTAGGCATATAAATATAAGTGCATAGCATAGTTTAAAATCAGTAAATGTGAAATGCCTGTTTCCCAATATTGTTTATTTAAAATTGGAGGTTCACTCTCTCATACTGTTTCTTTTAGACCTGTGTTGTACCTTTGGTAATCTGCTAAGATGCAGGTGGCCACACGAATTATAGCAGTCTCCTAATGATCCCTTGGATCTAGCCAGAAGAACCTGTAGAAATTAGAAATAGGATTTGTTAAAATTCAGAGATACTTGTTTTTAAAACAAACAATACATATTCTAACAACCTGCTCATAAAAAAGGTATACTAGGAATTCTGGTTTTAAAAAGAAAGTCCTTAGACCAGCTCTGCAAGAAATACTAAAGGGAGCACTAGAGTCAGATACAAAAAGACAGAAGAGAGAGGTATGGAGAAGAGTGTAGAAGGAAGGAAAATCAGATATGATATATATAATACAAAAGGCAAAATGTTAGAGGAAAATATTATCCAAACGGTAATAACTCTAAATGTTAATGGACTGAATTCCCCAATCAAAAGACATAGATTGGCAGAATGGATTAAAAAACAGGATCCTTCTATATGCTGTCTACAGGAAACACATCTTAGACCCAAAGATAAACATAGGTTGAAAGTGAAAGGTTGGGAAAAGATATTTCATGCAAATAACAACCAGAAAAGAGCAGGAGTGGCTATACTAATATCCAACAAATTAAGACTACAAACAGTTAAAAGAGACAAAGAAGGACACTATATACTAATAAAAGGAACAATTAAACAAGAAGACATAACAATCATAAATATTTACACACCGAACCAGAATGCCCCAAAATACGTGAGGAATACACTGCAAACACTGAAAAGGGAAATAGACACATATACCATAATAGTTGGAGACTTCAATTCCCCACTCTCATCAATGGACAGAACATCTAGACAGAGGATCAATAAAGAAATAGAGAATCTGAATATTACTATAAATGAGCTAGACTTAACAGACATTTATAGGACATTACATCCCACAACAGCAGGATACACCTTTTTTTCAAGTGCTCATGGATCATTCTCAAAGGTAGACCATATGCTGGGTCACAAAGCAAGTCTTAACAAATTTAAAAAGATTGAAATCATACACAACACTTTCTCGGATCATAAAGGAATGAAGTTGGAAATCAATAATAGGCGGAGTGCCAGAAAATTCACAAATACGTGGAGGCTCAACAACATACTCTTAAACAACATGTGGGTCAAAGAAGAAATTGCAAGAGAAATTAGTAAATACCGAGAGGCGAATGAAAATGAAAACACAACGTATCAAAACTTATGGGACGCAGCAAAGGCAGTGCTAAGAGGGAAATTTATTGCCCTAAATGCCTTTATCAGAAAAGAAGAAAAGGCAAAAATTCAAGAATTAACTGTCCACTTGGAAGAACTGGAGAAAGAACAGCAAACTAATCCCAAAGCAAGCAAAAGGAAAGAAATAACAAAGATTAGAGCAGAAATAAATGAAATTAAAAACATGAAAACAATAGAGAAAATCAATAAGACCAGAAGTTGGTTCTATGAGAAAATCAATAAGATTGATGGGCCCTTAGCAAGATGACAAAAAAAAAGAAGAGAGAGGATGCAAACAAATAAGATCAGAAATGGAAGAGGAGACATAACTACTGACCTCACAGAAATTAAGGAGGTAATAAAAGGATACTATGAACAACTTTACGCTAATAAATACAACAATTTAGAGGAAATGGACGGGTTCCTGGAAAGACATGAACAACCAACTTTGACTCAAGAAGAAATAGATGACCTCAACAAACCAATCACAAGTAAAGAGATTGAATTAGTCATTCAAAAGCTCCCTAAAAAGAAAAGTCCAGGACCAGACGGCTTCACATGTGAATTCTATCAAACATTCCAGGAAGAATTAGTACCAACTCTCCTCAAACTCTTCAAAATAATCGAAGTGGAGGGAAAACTACCTAATTCATCCTATGAAGCCAACATCACCCTCATACCAAAACCAGGCAAAGATATTACAAAAAAAGAAAACTACAGACCAATCTCTCTAATGAATATAGATGCACAAACCCTCAATAAAATTCTGGCAAATCGTATCCAACAACACATTAAAAGAATTATATATCATGACCAAGTAGGATTCATCCCAGGTATGCAAGGATGGTTCAACATAAGAAAATCAATTAATGTAATACACCATATCAACAAATCAAAGCAGAAAAATCACATGATCATCTCAATTGATGCAGAGAAGGCATTTGACAAGATTCAACATCCCTTCCTGTTGAAAACACTTCAAAAGATAGGAATACAAGGGAACTTCCTTAAAATGATAGAGGGAATATATGAAAAACCCACAGCTAATATCATCCTCAATGGGGAAAAATTGAAAACTTTCCCCCTAAGATCAGGAACAAGACAAGGATGTCCACTATCACCACTATTATTCAACATTGTGTTGGAAGTTCTAGCCAGAGCAATTAGGCAAGAAAAAGAAATACAAGGCATCAAAATTGGAAAGGAAGAAGTAAAACTATCACTGTTTGCAGACGATATAATACTATACGTTGAAAACCCGGAAAAATCCACAACAAAACTACTAGAGCTAATAAATGACTACAGCAAAGTAGCAGGCTACAAGATCAACATTCAAAAATCTGTAGCTTTTCTATACACTAGTAATGAACAAGCTGAGGCGGAAATCAAGAAACGAATCCCATTTACAATCGCAACTAAAAGAATAAAATACCTAGGAATAAATTTAACCAAAGAGACAAAAAACCTATATAAAGAAAACTACAAAAAACTGCTAAAAGAAATCACAGAAGACCTAAATAGATGGAAGGGCATACCGTGTTCATGGATTGGAAGACTAAATATAGTCAAGATGTCAATCCTACCTAAATTGATTTACAGATTCAATGCAATACCAATCAAAATCCCAACAACTTATTTTTCAGAAATAGAAAAACCAATAAGCAAATTTATCTGGTAGGGCAGGGTGCCCCGAATTGCTAAAAACATCTTGAGGAAAAAAAACGAAGCTGGAGGTCTCGCGCTGCCTGACTTTAAGGCATATTATGAAGCCACAGTGGTCAAAACAGCATGGTATTGGCATAAAGATAGATATATCGACCAATGGAATCGAATAGAGTGCTCAGATATAGACCCTCTCATCTATGGACATTTGATCTTTGATAAGGCAGTCAAGCCAACTCACTTGGGACAGAACAGTCTCTTCAACAAATGGTGCCTAGAGAACTGAATATCCATATGCAAAAGAATGAAAGAAGACCCATCTCTCACACCTTATACAAAAGTTAACTCAAAATGGATCAAAGATCTAAACATTAGGTCTAAGACCATAAAACAGTTAGAGGAAAATGCTGGGAGATATCTTATGGATCTTACAACTGGAGGTGGTTTTATGGACCTTAAACCTAAAGCAAGAGCACTGAAGAAGGAAATAAATAAATGGGAGCTCCTCAAAATTAAACACTTTTGTGCATCAAAGAACTTCATCAAGAAAGTAGAAAGACAGCCTACACAATGGGAAACAATATTTGGAAACGACATATCAGATAAAGGTCTAGTATCCAGAATTTATAAAGAGATTGTTCAACTCAACAACAAAAAGACAGCCAACCCAATTACAAAATGGGAAAAAGACTTGAACAGACACCTCTCAGAAGAGGAAATACGGATGGCCAAGAGGCAGATGAAGAGATGCTCAATGTCCCTGGCCATTAGAGAAATGCAAATCAAAACCACAATGAGATATCATCTCACACCCACCAGAATGGCCATTATCAACAAAACAGAAAATGACAAGTGCTGGAGAGGATGCGGAGAAAGAGGCACACTTATCCACTGTTGGTGGGAATGTCAAATGGTGCAACCACTGTGGAAGGCAGTTTGGCGGTTCCTCAAAAAGCTGAATATAGAATTGCCACACGACCCAGCAATACCATTGCTAGGTATCTACTCAAAGGACTTAAGGGCAAAGACACAAACGGACATTTGCACACCAATGTTTATAGCAGCGTTATTTGCAATTGCAAAGAGATGGAAACAGCCAAGATGTCCATCAACAGAAGAATGGCTAAACAAACTGTGGTATATACATACGATGGAATATTATGCAGCTTTAAGACAAGATAAACTTATGAAGCATGTAATAACATGGATGGACCTAGAGAACATTATGCTGAGTGAATCCAGCCAAAAACTAAAGGACAAATACTGTATGGTCCCACTGATGTGAACGGACATTCGAGAATAAACTTGAAATATGTCATTGGTAACAGAGTCCAGCAGGAGTTAGAAACAGGGTAAGATAATGGGTAATTGGAGCCGAAGGGATACAGACTGTGCAACAGGACTAGATACAAAAACTCAAAAATGGACAGCACAATAATACCTAATTGTGAAGTAATCATGTTAAAACACTGAATGAAGCTGCATCTGAGCTGTAGGGTTTTCTTTGTTGTTTTTTTTTTACTATTATTACTACTTTTATTTCTTTTCTCTATATTAACATTCTATATCTTTTTCTGTTGTATTGCTAGTTCCTCTAAACCGATGCAAATGTACTAAGAAACAATGATCGTGCATCTATGTGATATGTTAAGAACTACTGACTGCATATGTAGAATGGTATGATTTCTAAATGTTGTGTTAATTTCTTTTTTTTTTTCCGTTAATTAATAAAAAAAAAAAGACAATCCTTTAAAAAGAGGCATTTTAAACTTTCAGGAATTTCCTTAAATTCTGATTCTTTTGAAGGAAATAAATAGAAAAATCATAGAACCAAACAGTACTTTATTTGTATGGACATTCAGTAATTCTGCTGTCAGTTTAAGTTTTGTGCTGTCCAGTATAGTAACCACTAGTTGCTTTTGAGCGTTTGAAATGTGGCTTGAGCAACTGAGGGACCAAATTTTAAATTTTATTGAATTTAAATAGCTGGTTGTAAGTAGGAGCTGTCATACTGGAAAGCACAGATTTTATAGAGCATTTCTATCATAACAGCAAGTTCTTTTGAACAGTGCAGGTGAAAGTGAATGTAGTTTATAAATTCATATGGTAAAGAGCCAAAGGAGTTCAACTTAATGGTCTTTAACATCCTTCAACTTCTTTTTTTTTTTTTTTTTTTTTTTTTTTTTCAAAGGAAAGACAGAGAGAAGGAAGGAAGGAAGGAAGAAAGGGAAACATTTTTAAACATTTTCTTGTTTTATTGTATTCTGTTTCTCCGTTTTTGTTACATGGGCTGGGGCCGGGAATCGAACCGAGGTCCTCCGGCATAGCAGGCAAGCACTTTGCCCGCTGAGCCACCGCGGCCCGCCCCATCCTTCAACTTCTTTGGTGTTCATGTGCATGTTGCTGTAAATTACTTTGAAATGTATTTTATGGGATATGTAGAGTTGTTTTATTTGAGAGTTTCGAAATTACTTATCTTCCTGCATAGATTTTTTTAAATATTTATTCAGTGAAAACAATTTTTTGTTTGTTGGTTTAAAGGGATCTTAGCTGTTTTTTTAAGTATCAAAGAATTTTTCTTATTACGTGAAGGCTAGAGGCACATAAAATTAATGAAAGAAAATTCCATTTTAGTTTATATTTTTGATCTTCCCAAATGATTCCCACTGTCAGGAAAAATGAGACTCAATAACTTGAATGATGTCCCAGGATCCCCTGCACACACTTATTTTTGATCCAGGTTGATTTGCCAATTTGTTTCAATAGTTACACAATTTGTTAAAAAAATTCCTTCATAGCCATTTAGTGACATTCATATATTTTACTGTGATTTTTAAAATTAAAAAACAGGAAATATTGAGGTATATATTTGTGGTCTGTATCTTTTTCTTATTTTCCCACCTCAAAGAGTCTTGAATTTTCTGGTTAGTTTTTATATAAGCTGAGCAGAGATTCTCTCTGATCTGAAAAGTTGTTCCTTATGGAACATTTTTCTACAACATGTTGCTGGGCTGATTTAGATGTAGTTTCTCAGAGGGTACTTGACTTGAATGATTATTTTATTCATTCAGGGATTGACAATACTCATGATTTTAGGATAGAAGAAAAGAGAAGATAGGGAGAAATAAGGTGGTCTATAATGTATTTTTGTATTTCAAGTTTTTTACACAGATGTGTTTAATAAGGTTTACCATGCCTTCATTTTTATAATCTGAATAAAAATATGTAATATGAACAAGTTCAGATTGACCTCCAGTTCAGGAATAAAACATGTAAATTCTTCTGGGAACTTGAGCTTTGTAAATCTTATCACTAAGCCATATGAGTTTGGGAATTATTATTCATACTTCTTAGTTTCTCACAAGGGAAGCATTATTGTCTCTTCTTTTTGCAACATATTCTTCTAAACACACTGAATCACCGTTAACAAATGGTTTTATAGTAAATAATCTTGTTGCGTTAATGTACATGAAAGGCTAATTGGAGGTAGAGAGGGAAAGAATTGTAATTTAACCTAAGATTAGAAAGGATAAAGGTTAAAATATGGCTGCCTTGCAAACATATAAAACAACCACAAATAACCCCAAATGCTATTCTTTATTATCTTTATCACAGAAGGTACATTATTGCTTCAATGAAATTCAGATATTTTAAAAGCCTAGTAAAAGCACATAAAAGCATCTTATTTTAGCTTACCTTTTATTAGATACTGGCAGATTTGTTTTAACTCAGTAGATGACATTATCTGGAGCAATTAATACAGTTTATTAGCTGCATTTTGTTGTGTTTTTTAAGCTGTGCTTTAGGATTTAAAATGTGCATTTTTACTTATTGCTCTCAACTTTCAAATTTTATTTTACCTCTTCACATATAAAGAACCTCATGGCAACATACTTCCCTTTCGCCCTTCCTTGCCTGTTTTTGCTATTGTCATATATTTAATTTCTATGTATGTTATAAATCCTAGTATACATTGTTTTTATTTGTGTTTAAAAAGGCAAATATCTTTTCTAAAGACTTTAATTGAAAGAAAAAAAGAAAGTCCTTTATGTATACTCATGTAAGTGCCATTTCTGATACTCTTTATTCCTTTAGTGTAGATCCAGAGTTCCATCTGATGCCATTTTCTTCATAAGTCCCTCTGCTTAAAGGACTTTCCTTCAGATTTCTTGTAGTGTTGATGATTTTTTTCACTTTTTGTGTGTCTGAAAAGGCCTCATTTTGCCTTCTTTTTTTTAACATTCTATTTTTTAACAGCTTTATTGAGTTATAATTTACATGCCAAAAATTACTCATTTGAAATGTATCATCCAGTGATTCTTAGTAAATTTACAGAGCTATGCAACCATCATGTAAATGAGTTTCAGGAAATTGAGAGTCTCCTGGCCGTTAGCTACTACTCACCAGTCCCATCTGCAGCCCCAGGCAACCACTAATCTACTTTCTGTCTCTGTAAATTTGACTTTCCTGGACACATCATATAAGTAGAATCATACTTGAATGTGGTCTTTTGTGTCTCCTGTCTTTCACTTAGAGCTTAATATTTTTGAGGTTCATACATGTGTCATGTATCATTAGTCTCTACTTCTTATTGCTGAGCAACATACCTTGGAATGGATAGACCACACTTTGTTTACCATTGATAGGGATTTTGGTTGTTTCCATTTTGCTGTAACAATTATGTACAAGTCTTTCTGCGGATACGTATGTATTTTCATTTCTTTTGTGGCAATAACCTAGGAAGTGGAATTGCTGGATTATATGGTAAATTTATATTTAACATTTTAAGAAATTGCCAAGCTGTTTTCCAGAGTAGCTGTACCATTTTATATTCCACCAGCAACATTTGAGAATTCCATCCTCTGTACATTCCCACTAACGTTTATCTGCTGCCGTTTTCAATATAGACATTATTGTGGATATGATTGGGTTTTTAAATTTGCATTTCCCTAATAACTGATTATGTTGAGCATCATTTCATATGCTCTTAGTGACCAATTGTATGTGTATTTTCTTTGATGAAATACCTATTCAAATCTTTTGCCTATTACTTAAGTTGGATTATTTATCATCTTTTATTGAATTTTAAGAGTTTTTTTGTAGATCCTGGATACAAGTCCTTCATTGGGTGTATGTTTTGTTTTACAGACATTTTCTTCTATTTGTGGCTTAATAGTATCATTTAAGCCCAAACGTTTTAAATTTTGCTGAAAAAGTTCAATTTATCACGTTTTAAAATCACTTGTACTTTTGGTATGAAATGTATCATTATCTCATTTTTGAAAGAAAAATTCACTGGATATAAACTTTTAGGTTGACAGTTTTTTCCTTTCACTGCCTTAGCAATCGATATTGCTCCACTGTCTTATGGCTTTCATTGTTTTCTGACAAGAAGTCTTTTTTATTTTTGTTTTTTTATGTAATGTGTCATTTTAAAATTTTCCTTGCTCCTTTTGTTAGAGATTTGTTTTACTAAGTTTTATTATTGGCAGTCGTGTCAAAGAAACAGCGTTCAGCCACTTAAATAGAATATCAGCAAAGCTCTAAACATTCAAACACCATGAACAGAAAGTTTAACTGATCAGAGATCGCAGAGGTGACATAACTTATTCATTTATTGAAAACTAGTACACAAACAAAACCTGGAAAAAGATGTATTCCTGTTCCTTGTTCTTTCATATTAAATACTGATTTCTTTTTCTGCTTTTCTGTCACCAAAACCTGATCAAATGAAATCATCTCATTTGAATTATACCACCTCTGTAGACACGTTACACCTGTAGGCCCCATTGTAAACACTTTCTTCTGTATCTTTTGTACACCCATCTGTTGTGAAAAATTCCCATAAACTGTAGAACTTTTCACCCGTTAATCTTACACTTCTTTTCATTTGTTGAAATCTAACTTTTCCTTGAAAACATCACATTCCTCAAAACAAAATTCAAGTAGAGAGTGTTACTTCACCCATTTTCCTTGCTCTTCTTGGGTGTCTCAAAGATTCCTCAACATCAAAACATCCAAAATGGAGCTCATGGCTCCCACTGAACCCTAACTTGTCTTCATCTGTTACTGCCTGTCTCAGTGAACATCACCTCCATATCCAATCCCTGTCAATTTTATCTTGTAAATCCTCTTCAAATACATCTGTTCTACTACTACCTGCAACTGCCACAGTCCAAGCTATGATTGTCTACTGTCTCAACCACTGGAATAGCTTCCTACTTGCTTTTCTGTCTACTTCTGGCCATCCTCTAAGTTCTTGGAAGTCTTCTCTAGCTGTAGCTCGTATCAGTATCTTCCTTGATATTTCCACACTGCCATCATCCCATTTCATTACCTTTTTATTTTTAAGTAGATTTTGTTTTTTTTATTTTTTTATTAACGGAAAGAAAAAAAAAAGAAATTAACACAACATTTAGAAATCATACCATTCTACATATGCACTCAGTAGTTCTTAACATCATCACATAGATGCACGATCATTGTTTCTTAGTACATTTGCATCGGTTTAGAGGAACTAGCAATACAACAGAAAAAGATATAGAATGTTAATATAGAGAAAAGAAATAAAAGTAGTAATAATAGTAAAAAAAAAACAACAAAGAAAACCCTACAGCTCAGATGCAGCTTCATTCAGTGTTTTAACATGATTACTTCACAATTAGGTATTATTGTGCTGTCCATTTTTGAGTTTTTGTATCTAGTCCTGTTGCACAGTCTGTATCCCTTCGGCTCCAATTACCCATTATCTTACCCTGTTTCTAACTCCTGCTGGACTCTGTTACCAATGACATATTTCAAGTTTATTCTCGAATGTCCGTTCACATCAGTGGGACCATACAGTATTTGTCCTTTAGTTTTTGGCTGGATTCACTCAGCATAATGTTCTCTAGGTCCATCCATGTTATTACATGCTTCATAAGTTTATCTTGTCTTAAAGCTGCATAATATTCCATCGTATGTATATACCACAGTTTGTTTAGCCATTCTTCTGTTGATGGACATCTTGGCTGTTTCCATCTCTTTGCAATTGCAAATAACGCTGCTATAAACATTGGTGTGCAAATGTCCGTTTGTGTCTTTGCCCTTAAGTCCTTTGAGTAGATACCTAGCAATGGTATTGCTGGGTCGTGTGGCAATTCTATATTCAGCTTTTTGAGGAACCGCCAAACTGCCTTCCACAGTGGTTGCACCATTTGACATTCCCACCAACAGTGGATAAGTGTGCCTCTTTCTCCGCATCCTCTCCAGCACTTGTCATTTTCTGTTTTGTTGATAATGGCCATTCTGGTGGGTGTGAGATGATATCTCATTGTGGTTTTGATTTGCATTTCTCTAATGGCCAGGGACATTGAGCATCTCTTCATCTGCCTCTTGGCCATCTGTATTTCCTCTTCTGAGAGGTGTCTGTTCAAGTCTTTTTCCCATTTTGTAATTGGGTTGGCTGTCTTTTTGTTGTTGAGTTGAACAATCTCTTTATAAATTCTGGATACTAGACCTTTATCTGATATGTCGTTTCCAAATATTGTTTCCCATTGTGTAGGCTGTCTTTCTACTTTCTTGATGAAGTTCTTTGATGCACAAAAGTGTTTAATTTTGAGGAGCTCCCATTTATTTATTTCCTTCTTCAGTGCTCTTGCTTTAGGTTTAAGGTCCATAAAACCACCTCCAGTTGTAAGATCCATAAGATATCTCCCAGCATTTTCCTCTAACTGTTTTATGGTCTTAGACCTAATGTTTAGATCTTTGATCCATTTTGAGTTAACTTTTGTATAAGGTGTGAGAGATGGGTCTTCTTTCATTCTTTTGCATATGGATATCCAGTTCTCTAGGCACCATTTGTTGAAGAGACTGTTCTGTCCCAAGTGAGTTGGCTTGACTGCCTTATCAAAGATCAAATGTCCATAGATGAGAGGGTCTATATCTGAGCACTCTATTCGATTCCATTGGTCGATATATCTATCTTTATGCCAATACCATGCTGTTTTGACCACTGTGGCTTCATAATATGCCTTAAAGTCAGGCAGCGCGAGACCTCCAGCTTCGTTTTTTTTCCTCAAGATGTTTTTAGCAATTCGGGGCACCCTGCCCTACCAGATAAATTTGCTTATTGGTTTTTCTATTTCTGAAAAATAAGTTGTTGGGATTTTGATTGGTATTGCATTGAATCTGTAAATCAATTTAGGTAGGATTGACATCTTGACTATATTTAGTCTTCCAATCCATGAACACGGTATGCCCTTCCATCTATTTAGGTCTTCTGTGATTTCTTTTAGCAGTTTTTTGTAGTTTTCTTTATATAGGTTTTTTGTCTCTTTGGTTAAATTTATTCCTAGGTATTTTATTCTTTTAGTTGCGATTGTAAATGGGATTCGTTTCTTGATTTCCGCCTCAGCTTGTTCATTACTAGTGTATAGAAAAGCTACAGATTTTTGAATGTTGATCTTGTAGCCTGCTACTTTGCTGTAGTCATTTATTAGCTCTAGTAGTTTTGTTGTGGATTTTTCCGGGTTTTCAACGTATAGTATTATATCGTCTGCAAACAGTGATAGTTTTACTTCTTCCTTTCCAATTTTGATGCCTTGTATTTCTTTTTCTTGCCTAATTGCTCTGGCTAGAACTTCCAACACAATGTTGAATAATAGTGGTGATAGTGGACATCCTTGTCTTGTTCCTGATCTTAGGGGGAAAGTTTTCAATTTTTCCCCATTGAGGATGATATTAGCTGTGGGTTTTTCATATATTCCCTCTATCATTTTAAGGAAGTTCCCTTGTATTCCTATCTTTTGAAGTGTTTTCAACAGGAAGGGATGTTGAATCTTGTCAAATGCCTTCTCTGCATCAATTGAGATGATCATGTGATTTTTCTGCTTTGATTTGTTGATATGGTGTATTACATTAATTGATTTTCTTATGTTGAACCATCCTTGCATACCTGGGATGAATCCTACTTGGTCATGATGTATAATTCTTTTAATGTGTTGTTGGATACGATTTGCTAGAGTTTTATTGAGAATTTTTGCATCTGTATTCATTAGAGAGATTGGTCTGTAGTTTTCTTTTTTTGTAATATCTTTGCCTGGTTTTGGTATGAGGGTGATGTTGACTTCATAGAATGAATTAGGTGGTTTTCCCTCCACTTCGATTATGTTGAACAGTTTGAGGAGAGTAGGTACTAATTCTTTCTGGAATGTTTGATAGAATTCACATGTGAAGCCGTCTGGTCCTGGACTTTTCTTTTTAGGGAGCTTTTGAATGACTAATTCAATCTCTTTACTTGTGATTGGTTTGTTGAGGTCGTCTATTTCTTCTTGAGTCAAAGTTGGTTGTTCATGTCTTTCCAGGAACCTGTCCATTTCTTCTAAATTGTTGTATTTATTAGCGTAAAGTTGTTCATAGTATCCTGTTATTACCTCCTTTATTTCTGTGAGGTCAGTAGTTATGTCTCCTCTTTCATTTCTAATCTTATTTATTTGCATCCTCTCTCTTCTTCTTTTTGTCAATCTTGCTAAGGGCCCATCAATCTTGTTGATTTTCTCATAGAACCAACTTCTGGTCTTATTGATTTTCTCTATTGTTTTCATGTTTTCAATTTCATTTATTTCTGCTCTAATCTTTGTTATTTCTTTCCTTTTGCTTGCTTTGGGATTAGTTTGCTGTTCTTTCTCCAGTTCTTCCAAGTGGACAGTTAATTCCTGCATTTTTGCCTTTTCTTCTTTTCTGATAAAGGCATTTAGGGCAATAAATTTCCCTCTTAGCACTGCCTTTGCTGCGTCCCATAAGTTTTGATATGTTGTGTCTTCATTTTCATTTGCCTCTAGGTATTTACTAATTTCTCTTGCAATTTCTTCTTTGACCCACTTGTTGTTTAAGAGTGTGTTGTTGAGCCTCCATGTATTTATGAATTTTCTGGCACTCCGCCTATTATTGATTTCCAACTTCATTCCTTTATGATCCGAGAAAGTGTTATGTAAGATTTCAATCTTTTTAAATTTGTTAAGACTTGCTTTGTGACCCAGCATATGGTCTATCTTTGAGAATGATCCATGAGCACTTGAAAAAAAGGTGTATCCTGCTGTTGTGGGATGTAATGTCCTATAAATGTCTGTTAAGTCAAGCTCATTTATAGTAATATTCAGGTTCTCTATTTCTTTATTGATCCTCTGTGTAGATGTTCTGTCCATTGATGAGAGTGGGGAATTGAAGTCTCCAACTATTATGGTATATGTGTCTATTTCCCTTTTCAGTGTTTGCAGTGTATTCCTCACGTATTTTGGGGCATTCTGGTTCGGTGCGTAAATATTTATGATTGTTATGTCTTCTTGCTTAATTGTTCCTTTTAATAGTATATAGTGTCCTTCTTTGTCTCTTTTAACTGCTTTACATTTGAAGTCTAATTTGTTGGATATTAGTATAGCCACTCCTGCTCTTTTCTGGTTGTTATTTGCATGAAATATCTTTTCCCAACCTTTCACTTTCAACCTATATTTATCTTTGGGTCTAAGATGTGTTTCCTGTAGACAGCATATAGAAGGATCCTGTTTTTTAATCCATTCTGCCAGTCTATGTCTTTTAATTGGGGAATTCAGTCCATTGACATTTAGAGTTATTACTGTTTGGATAATATTTTCCTCTACCATTTTGCCTTTTGTATTATATATATCATATCTGACTTTCCTTCTTTCTACACTTTTCTCCATGTCTCTCTCTTCTGTCTTTTCGGTTCTGACTCTAGTGCTTCCTTTAGTATTTCTTGCAGAGCTGGTCTCTTGGTCACAAATTCTCTTAGTGACTTTTTGTCTGAGAATGTTTTAATTTCTCCCTCATTTTTGAAGGACAATTTTGCTGGATATAGGAGTCTTGGCTGGCAGTTTTTCTCTTTTAGTAACTTAAATATATCATCCCACTGTCTTCTAGCTTCCATGGTTTCTTCTGAGAAATCTACACATAGTCTTATTGGGTTTCCCTTGTATGTGACGGATTGTTTTTCTCTCGCTGCTTTCAAGATCCTCTCTTTCTCTTTGACCTCTGACATTCTAACTAGTAAGTGTCTTGGGGAATGCCTATTTGTGTCTAATCTCTTTGGGGTGCGCTGCACTTCTTGGATCTGTAATTTTAGGTCTTTCATAAGAGTTGGGAAATTTTCAGTGATAATTTCTTCCATTAGTTTTTCTCCTCCTTTTCCCTTCTCTTCTCCTTCTGGGATACCCACTACACGTATGTTTGTACGGTTCACATTGTCCTTGAGTTCCCTGATACCTTGTTCAAATTTTTCCATTCTTTTCCGGATAGTTTCTGTTTCTTTTTGGAATTCAGATGTTTCATCCTCCAAATCACTAATTCTATCTTCTGTTTCTTTAAATCTGTCGATGTAGGTATCCATTGTTTTTTCCATCTTTTCTACTTTATCTTTCACTTCCGTAAGTTCTGTGATTTGTTTTTTCAGTTTTTCTATTTCTTCTTTATGTTCAGCCCATGTCTTCTTCATGTCCTCCCTCAATTTATCGATTTCGTTTTTGAAGAGGTTTTCCATTTCTGTTCGTATATTCAGCATTAGTTGTTTCAGCTCCTGTATCTCATTTGAACTATTGGTTTCTTCGTTTGACTGGGCCATATGTTCAATTTTCTGAGCGTGATCCGGTATCTTCTGCTGGCGTCTGGGCATTTAGTCAGATTTCCCTGGGTGTTCGACCCCACAGGTTGAAAGATTTTTCTGTGCAATCTCTGGGTTCTGTTTTTCTTATCCTGCCCAGTAGGTGGCGCTCGTGGCACACGTTTGTCTACGGGTTCCACCAGTGAAAGTTGCTGTGGGTCCTTTAACTCTGGAAAATTCTCGCCGTAGGGGAGGTTCGGCAGCTGAAGCGTCTTGGAAGAATGCCAGCCGGCCTGGGGTTCTGAATGCGGGTAGGGTCGCCGGCCGCCGCAGCACGGGAGAGCGTCCGGCCGAATTAGCTAGTCAGCCCGGGGCACCAAGCGTGGCGGGAGGGCGCCAGCTGTCGCAGCCCGGGAGAGTGCACTATTCTCAGCCGACGGGGGAGTCACGTGTTTGGAAGGGATCCCCCGGTCACTGTTCTCCGCAGTCTGGGGATTTCTGACCCAACTATCTCAGTTGTTCCGGGGGGCCTCGTGTGGTGGGGGCACCAGCCGCCGCGGCCTAAGGGGACCGCCTGTCCAATTCTACCAACTGGCCTGGGAAGGTGGAAGGGAGGGACTCCGGTCGCTTGCCGTCCCACCCAGGAAAGCCCGTGCCCCTTGGTGATCTCACCGGAGCTGGTTCTCCCAGATAGTCAGCCGTTCCAAGATGGGGTACGCCGTCCCTTTGCTCTCCCTCGTGGCTCCGGGAGCTGCTCTGTATTATCTCCACTCCCCCAGTAGCTGTTCTGGAGGAGGAAAGGTGAGGGCGGCAAGGCTGTAGAGGCTGGTGGTGGAGGAGCCGGTGAAGGCGGAGGAAGAGGGCACCGTGGTGGTTGGAGAGCGGCCGGAGCAGGAGGGGGAGGAGGGGGGAGAAGGAGGGCCGGCGGAGAAAGAGAGGGGAGAAGGAGGGCGGGCGGGTCGGCTGCTAGATTTTATTTTTTAAGAGCAGTTTTAAGGCAACAGAAACTTGCCAGGGAATACAGAGGTTCACATTTAACACCTCCCTGCCCCCCATTTTCCCATATTATAAACATCCTGCATTAGTGTGGTACAGTCATTTCAATTGATGACGCAATGTTGGTTGATATATTAGTAAAGTAAAGCCCATAATTTACATTTGTAATGTACAATTCTGAGGTTTTGACAAATGCATAAGATTTTCTCTTTATTATTAATATGAAGCAATTGATTATGACATGTCTTTGTATGGTTTTCTTTATGTGTTTTGCTTGGAACTCTTTGAAGCTTTGTGATCTGTAGATTTACAGTGTTCATCAAAATTTTGAAACAATTCAGCTTTTTTTTTTTTCTTAGAATATTTTTCCTATCCCTCCCCTTTTTCTTTTTCACCAACTCCAATTACACATGTATTGGATCTCCAGACGTTTTTTTTTTTCTCTGTGTGTTTTGTTTTTTTATTTCTGTGCTTTGTTTTCAGTTTCAGATTTACTCATCTTTTGCATTGCTTGATCCTTAATTTCACTAACTTTTTTCTTATCAGTTATTGTAGTTTTAGTTTGGGTTGTTTTATATGGTGTCTGTATCTCTGCTTAGATGCTTATTCTTTTTTTCTGCCTTTTTAAATTAATGTAGGGAGTTTAGTTATAATTGTTTTAATATTCTTGTCTATTAATTCTATCACTTTGTCATTTCTGTATGTTTCAGAAGATTGATTTTTCTCTTTGTCTTTGGTTATATTTTCTTACTTTATTATATACCTGGTAATTTCTTATTGGGTATCAGACACTGTGAACTTTCCCTTGTTGATTGCTGAATATTTTTTTATTCCTGTGAATGTCCTTGCCTTTCATTGCAGGACCAATTATATTACTTGGAAAAAGCCTGATCCTTTTGGGTCATTAAAAAACAAAATGCTTTATTAGGTGGGTCTAGGGCTAATTTTGTCCCACTTTTGAGGAAAAGCCCTTCCGAGTGCCCTACACCTTGTTCCCTCTCTGACTGGTGTGAACAGAAACTCTTTTGTGTGAGCCCTGAAGATTATTCTCTCTAGTTCTTTCCAGTGGCTCTTTATTCATCCTGGGATTCTTTCCTCATGCACATGGGCTGATCATTACCCAAGGAGTACTCTGCTAGTAATGATAGTATTTTGTTTGCAGCTTTTCCTTCTTATGCTCTGCGCTGAGAACTCGACCCTTCTTGGCCTCCTCCACATCCCAGTTCCACCCCCTCAACCCAGAGGCATCACTGAACTCTGCTGTGTTTTCCTTCTGCTGCACTGCAGGCTGGAGTCTCCGCCTGATCAATAAACTGGGCAATCGCAGGATTCACCTCATTTGTTTCCTTCCTCTCAGGGACTGTTGTCCCAATTGCCTGATGTTCAGGGTCTTGAAAATTGTTGTATTGAGTACTTGTCCAGTTTTTTGTTTTAGATGGGAGGGTAAATGCGTTCTCTGTGACTTCCTCTTAGGCAGACATGATGAACATTGAAACAATAGAATTTAAAGATAGGGAGAAGTATAGATTTTTTTTGATAACCAGCGTTGAGAACAGTTGTCTCTTCCTAAGTTTTGTTAATGCCTTTGCGTTTTTCTCTATACTAGAGTATTAAGTGTGGTTTTTTACTATAGTCCCAGTGTTTTGTATAGAAGCCATCTCATCAACATGAAAAATCTTTGTTCCTGTGTGATACAAGTCACTACAGATTGTTGTGTGTTTTTATGTAAGAAGTTATTTTTACTCTGCTGTTATGTTGGGTGGGTCTTAAAATCCTGTTTGGTTCCCTGGTAGCAGTATCTTCATTAATAACTCAATTTTTGTCTTTTGTTGGTGTAAAAAGAGCCATCTTCTTTGAAGAATCATAATTTTTACCTTCTGGGTAGAATATATTTAAATATGAGGTATTACTTTTTCTAGTCCATTTTTTTTCAGGCTTTCTTGTGAAGAAAGACTCAAAACTATGTTATTCTATTGTACCAAATTTCCCTCCATTTTCTATCAGATGGCAGCTGACTCAAGTAAGTGTTCATGATAATACATTTACATTTTTTAAATTAAAAGTAAGTTCATTTTTAAAGCAACTGAATTTCTTAATGAATGAAAGAAGATTTAAATCTTGAGACTTGGTTTATAAAAATAATCTTGAAAGCACTAGTAGTATTGATAATCTTACTTGATTATGATTTTAAAATTGTACTCTTCTGTTTTCTGTATTGTGGTTCTGTCATGACTCTTTCTATATTTATCACCTGGTAGAGTCATAAATAACACTTGTTATTTCAAAACTCTCAATTGACTGGAATCCCAGTGTTTGCAAGGGACAGTGTATCTTGTATCACATAGTAATGAAATAAGTATCTTATTGTAGAGATTCCTCCTTGGAAATTTTTATCAGGTTACAGTGAATCTGGTTTCCCTTATACAGAATACACTATTGGGCAAACTGACACAGCTGTAGCTCTTCATATCCTCCTGTGGGGGTAGTTTATCTACTCCAGTGACAGGTTTGAGAGGCTGGGAGGACAAGACCGGGCTGTTCAATTTTTTTGTTGTTAAAGGTGTTAGTAATAACTATTTGCTTTATCTGGATTTGAGCTTGGCAATCTTCAAGAAACCTAAGTGATTTGAATGAAATGCAGACATGGGTCAGTCTTCTCTGTCATCATGGTTTTGTGAAAATATTTTTCTATGGTGTGGAGAAATAAGTATTCAAAAGGCTTTGTGTACCTTTTTTCTTCTCAGATAATTTTTACTTGGTCCTTTCTTTTTGACCATTGATTGCACGTGTGTGGCCTTTCTTTTCTTAATAGCCAAGATAAAAAATCATAAAGTGTCTTTAGAAGTTTAGTATTTCCCATTAAACAATGACTGAAATTTCTTTTAATGCTTAGGTTCGTAATCATAATATTGTTATAACTTGATTAGTATCTTTGGAAAATAATAATTGTGTTCCTTTCTGTGTTCCAGGCAGTGGGCTAGTTATTGAGAATTCAGAATTGAACTACATGATCCTTTTCCTGTAGTTGTTTGGTTCATTCATTGGTAAAAGCAGCCATAAAACAGGGCCGTGTAATAGACTCTGCTAGCTCACCTAAGATGTGTGGAACCCCACAGAGGAACCCACATGACATCACTGTGGAGTAGAGGGAGAGGTCTCCAAGCCAGGGGATGGGGCCATGCAGTGGTCCAGAGGCCTGGCATATGAGGTGGGGGCAGCAGTGGTCAGTGTGTACCAGGTGCTCAGATTTTAACTTGAAGACAGTGAAGAGTCCTCAGCATACACAGAAATACATATACCCTAGTTTGTATTTTTAGAGAAAACCCCTTTTATTAGTTTAGGGAAGATCTCAGGAATTAAATCACTTTTATTCATTGGAAGAAACAGTTTCATGGTAAATCTACTTAGTCTTTATTTTGATGCTTACATTTCAGTGTAGACATTTGTGGCATTTGTGGTAGTTGAATGGAGCCACTGTTTGTTTTAATTCAGGGCAGCAAAAAAGGAAACGTATTGAGTTTCTTGAGATTTCTGCACAAGCATCCTTCCTTCTCTCGTCCTGTGCCTGATGGCCTTGCTGCTCGGACTGTTGAGAAGCACCGCTGGTTCAACTTTTTCTGAGACTGGCAACACGTGACACAGTACCTGTGGTTAGGAGAGATGGTTTATTTTATTGAAGGGCAGTAGTAAACTGGGGGATTCAGGGGTTATTGATGGCTTCGTTAGCCATACCAGGAAATAGAGAAAGAGTCTCTGCCTTTCTTCACATTGGGTTTATGGAGCAAAGGATTAGAAAACAAGAAAGGAATTGAAAGCACCCATGTCCCTTTTTTCTAGAATAAATTGTAACCCCTACTACAAAGTCTTTACTCAAATTCTTTTATTTCTAAAGTGTTCAAAATAGACCAAAAAGCCCTATAACTAATTTATAGGGAATGTAAAAGAGTCAATGGAAATTGTCTTCTTTCATATATATATATATATAAAAGAAATACATATATATTTTAAATATATATATAATATATATAAAAAAGATACATATATATCTAAAGAATATACATGCACATGCAATCGTTAATACGTACTACCTTTCATATTCTTCAGTTTGGCATTATTTAATGACCTTCTGTTAGATGAGGATGATAGCTTGCTTTACACTTTTTCCTACTCTTCATTTTTATCCCAGTATAATCATATCTCAACTTTTGATTAAGACCAATTTACTTAATTGTCATTATTATGTCTTTTAAAGTATTGTTCACTAAGCTAAGTAGTATACTGTATGACAATTACCTTTCCTTTCTTGGATAATTTTTCTCCTGAAGCTTACAATCACCTCATTTTTTCCCAAATATTTTAAAAACATTTTCTTTGAATATTTGGCTGGAGTTTTCTACACCCTCTAATAGCTTTGCGATACAGTTTTTCAGTCTGTCAGACCTGTCAATTTTTTTCAGTTCCTTTTTTGTTTTCTTAAGAGACATCGTTTCTGAAATTACAGTCTCCTGCCCAAAGTTGGAATAGTTGTTTCCTTTAGATCTGTACAACTATCTCCTGGGTTGTCCGTTCATTATTTTACTGGCTCTTTCCATTGTCTCTCTTATATGGCTCTCCTAGTTTTTGAATCACTTGTCATGTTAGTGACACATCCTTCAGCAGCTTCCTGAGACTCAAGTGTAACTATGAGGTGAATTTTTAAGGCTTTGTATTTAAAAAAATTTTTTTCCTATGTGTTCACATTTAAACTGGTTGTTTAGCTAAATATATAATAATCTTGGGCAGAAATACTTTTCTGTAAGTATTCTTAAGATAAAACTTTCTGACATCTAATGTTCCTCCCTTCAATTGTGTTTTGCTGGTGAAAAATCGGATGCCAATTTGATGATTGGCCCTTTCTTGATATGGGAGTTATCCCTCCCTAGCCCTGGCTGCTGTTAGGGTTTTCATCCAGGATGCTCTAAAATAGTGGTATGTTTCTGTGGGTTTTTGTTTGCTGTTTATTGTGCCGGGCACTAAGTTTGTATTGTTCTTCATTTCTGGGCAGTTATCTTACAATATTTATGTAAGTTCTCTTTCTCCTTCTATCTACTCTCATATTCTGAGACTCCTATTGATTAAATGTTAGGTGTACTGGATTGATTGAAGGATTAATCTTTTGTTCCTGTACTGATTTTCCCATTTTTTTATTGTTTTCTGCTTCCTTGTAGGTAACTTCAACTTTATTTTCCAAAATTATTTTAAATATAAATATATACCTTTTATATTTTAAATTTGGAAGTGTTTTTCTTTATACTTTGTTCTTCTTTATAGCGTTTTTAATTTGTTTCTTGGATGCAGTGTCTTTATTTCTCTGAAATAGGAAGTTGACTATTACTTCTTTTTAATATTTCTTTTATTATTTGTGTTCTCTTTTGAATTACTCTTTTAGCTTTTCATAATCTCTGTCATGTCAGAGGCTTTACTCAGATGTGAGAGAATCTTTATTCTAAGGTACTAAAAAGCTGATTGGAAGCCTCTTTGTGAGCTAGGGTTTATGGACTGGTAGGCATCTCTTTAGGGTTATCATGTGATCAGCCAACTTTATAATTGGGGGCTTCTGTGTGTTCATATGAGAAAATCTTTTCTCTGGGGGTAGTTGATTTTCTCCAGACAAGCCACTTTTAGTCTTTACCGTGGGAGATGGCAGTGAAGTTGGTGAAGTTTAAGCCTGGCTGCTGACATTCTAGAGCTGAACTGGAAAAGTGGGTTTAAGATCTCAATCTGGGGCGGGCCGCGGTGGCTCAGCGGGCAAGAGTGCTTGCCTGCCGTGCCGGAGGACCCCGGTTCGATTCCCGGCCCCAGCCCATGTAAAAAACAAACAAACAAAAAAAAACAAACAAAATATAATAAAACAAGAAAATGTTTCCCTTTCTTCCATCCTTCCTTCCTTCTCTGTCTTTCCTTCCCTTCCTCCCTCTCTCTTAAAAAAAAAAAAAAAAAAAAAAAGATCTCAATCTGTAGCACTTGTTCTCAGTGTTGCATGTCTCCATGTCACAAGCCACTCCCACCCTTGTGAGCCCTGATTATTTACCATCTGTGTCTACAGTGGAGGAGAGATTGTGGCAGACAGTCTGATGCTTTGGCTTATAGACTTTCATTTAATTCCCCTGTTTTTAGTCTGGTGACCCCTCATTCTTGAGCTTTCCATGTTATACAGGTCATAGGACTTTTCCCTTTTTGATATCCTTTTTCTAAATTCAGAGATTTAGAATTGACATTCCTTCTCTCTCTGCTAAGTTATTTTCATTATTCCATTTGTTTTCCATCTGCATATATTATAATTTGAGATTAGTAATATTGTTTCAGTTGTTATTGGTATAGAACAAATAACCTCAAAACTTCATTTTTTAAAAAACAGTCATTTTATTCTCTTACGCTGTTTCTGTGAGTCAGCATTTGGGGAGGGCAGTTCTGGCTAGGATCCATCACATAGTTGCAGATAGATAGTGGCTGGAGCTGGAAGGAGGATGGGAGCAGCTAGGTGGGGCTGGTCATCTCTTCCTGATGTATATTGAGGCTTCTCTATGTACGGTCTACTTTCAGCTTCCTCATAAAATTGCCGCTCGAGGGCAGTGGAATTGCCTATGTGGCAACTCATAGCTCCAGTAAGTGTGAGCGAGGTGGAAGTTGTGTCTTCTTTCCTGGCCTAGCTTTGGACATTAGGCAGCACAACTTCTGTCCCATTCTCTTGGTCACAGCTGAGCCACACATCTACATGGATTCAAGGGGAGGGGAGTTTAAACCCACCTTTTGGGAAGAGGAGGACAGGGTTCTAGAAGAGCATGTGGGACAAGGGACATTACTTTGCAACCATCTTTGAAAAGTACAGTCTGCCACACATGTCTCCTAGATTTAGCAAATATGGAGGTTATTTTCTTGTCTTGTTCTGAGGATTTTTTTTGTTGTGGTTTTTGAGTGTGAGAGGCATTAGCAAATTTGGCATTTTGATTCTAGAACCACCTAGTTATATTCTTGATTATTTTTGCCGAATAAGTCATGGAGGATCTCTAATCCAAAAAATATCAGTAATCATGTGTATTACAGTCAATAAGAAGGAAGTTCAACACCAGTAGGTACTTCTGTTGTAAACATGCTTTTAGAAAAAATGGAAAATCCTGCTAAATCTTAAGTATAAAGTTTGTGTCAGCTCCTACTTTCCTGTTCAAACTTACAATTTCTCATACTGTCTCTGTTTAGAAATAGGTATAATTTATGAGTCCTAGTTACCTTCACTGTTTCTCCACAATTGAAAAGTCTTATTTCTGAGCTAACTTGCCTACATCTGATTTAGTCAGTGATTGTTGAACATCTAAGGATGCCTGATATCATATTAGATAAGGAATATACAAATGATTGTATCATAGCCTCTTCCTCTGAGAGCTCTTGATGTAACCAGAAATAGAGATGTGGGTACAAACAACTTAGAACACAAGATAGTGTGTTTCATGAGCTCAAGGAACAAAGTACGTGGAAGCATGTTGATGTTGGTTTGGGGGAAAGGACAGTAAGGGAAATGCATCATTGAGGATTTGGTATTTAACCAGAGCCTTTGAAGGATAAATAGGTTTTCACTGGGTGTATTTTGGAGGGGCGAGGGAAGAGGGAAAGAAGACCACTTTAGACATTATATATAGAAGGAATGGACAGGTGATGACGTAGAGATATGAGCAAGTATAGCATTAGCTATTGTACTAGAACAGCAATCTGGCATTGGTCCAGAAAGGAGAGCGGAGAGTGAGCCATGGGAGACAAGCCCGTTAGTGTAATATGATCATTAGAACTAATTCTCTTTTCAGCTTCCCTTTGGATCTTTTCAAATTTGTACTTTAACTCTTATCAAAATGCAATGTCCAGGGCAGGCCACAGTGGTGCAACAGGCTTGGCCTGCCATGCTGGAGACCCGGTTCAATTTCCGGTACCTGCCCATGCAAAAAATAAAAAAAGATTGATATTTTTGCTCCATGCTGTTCTTATACCTGTTCTTTTAAGATACCTGGAACCATCACTAGAGGAGAAAGGACAACTTAAATAAATGCCCCAAAACACTTATTTTCCAAATGGGGTTTGGAGCTCCTGAGTCTAGTTTGATGTCTACTGATTAGGAATTGAAGATGATTTTGAAATGTCCAGGGGTGTATGACAATGGTTTGATATTACTAGGAAACAAAAGTAAAGTGGGGAAAAGCTTCGGAAGACAGTTGCAGTGTGTAAGATCATGGGTGGGACGCTGGATGGTGTAGGAGCTAGAGGCAGTTGTGAATGAAGCTTTAATATAAAATGTGAAAGGAAATTTTAAAAAACTAGCTCAGGCTAAAAGAAGTTTGCTTTAGAAAAAGGTTGTTTCTTTGTAAGTGAAGACTCAATTCCTATATAAATAACAGTGGGTTATTATTAATACTTTCTTATGGAAAGAAAGCGCTCATATTATTTAGAACATTTTTGAGGTTCTTTCAGACAGCAGCTCTTAAAGGCAGCCCATAACATAAACTTTATTGATAGCAGTCTTGTAGAAAAGAGAGAAGCAAAGTGAGAGTATAGTGTAGTGGTTCTGTAATCACTCAAATGATTTGAAATTGGTATTTTTTAGATTGTCCTTCTGAAATTAATGTAAGACTGTCTCCTGCTTTGATCAACTTAATCGTCAAAAATCTGTGTATTTAACACATAAGCTTAATTGTAAAAACTCTGTATTTACCATGAAAGTTTAGCATACAAGTATGAAGTGTAAAAGAGGTTTTTTTTAATTTAGAGAAAGAGTTCATGTTTGAAAGATAATATATATGACTCTAGAAGAAGTAAAAGTAAATCTTTAAACTCTAATTGCAATGCTTTCTGCTTATATTTAATTGACACACGTTTAAAACATTCGTTGTAATGGATCATTACCATTTAACTGACATTAACGACTTCAGTTAACTCATGTTTTTATACTGCATTGGCTGTTTATTTTTTGTTAATTTCCCTTTTAGTATTCAGCTTCCCATACATGAAAACTTTTTTCTTTTTGTAGACGTACGCAACTACTGTGTCTTGAATCTCTATTTTTATTTTTAAAACTTTTATACACATATTGGATTTAATTGCATATACTTTTATGGCCTGGAACGTGAACCATATTGATAATAAAACTTAAACATCTGCCCATTGTTGTAAAACTTAGTTCTGCAGGAGAACATGTGTTTAAGTATTGTGATACACTGTTCACATCATCATTAGAGATTTGATTGTGCCCTGCTTAGTTCACCTTGTGTTCTGGATTGAATCATGTCCCCAGAAGGCTGTGCAAATCTCAAGCCCAGTCATGTGAATGTGAGCCCATTTTTAATAGGATCTTTGAAGTGTATTAGTTAAGGTGATTTAATCCTGTATGAATGGAGTGTCTTAAAGAAATTTAAACAAAGTGGTAGGAGACAGCTGACCTCATGTGACAGAGACAAAGATTGAGTTATGAATCACCAGTAAGCCACAACTAGAATGCTACAGATTTCAGAGAAGCATGGCCCTGCTGTAACTTGAGTTTGTATATCTAGCCTCTAAAATTGTTTGTATATCTAGCCTCTAAAACTGAGAGGCAGTAAATTCCAGTTATTTAAGCCAACCAGTGTATCGTATTTGTTACAGCAACCTTGCAAACTAAGACACTTTGAATCAGACTGCAGGAATCTGATACGCTTACTTCTGGGTTTGTTGTGCTTTAGTTAAAAAATAAAACAAAGTAAGGGGTATGGTTTGTATGAATTTTTTTCTTTTTATTTCTTTTTCTGAATTGATGCAAATGTTCTAAGTAATCACCATGACAATAAATATACAACTATGTGATGATTTGTGAGTTACTACTTATATACCAAGAACAGAATAATCATATGATAAGAACGTTCGTGTTTGTATGTTTAAAAAAAAACCACAAAAAACAATAACAAAACAAAAACAGAACCTCTACTATCATTTTGAGAAGAGATGTCCTGTTGCACTGGGTAGTTTTCAGTATTAGTGTTCTTACCTCCTGCTGTTATTTTATTAGTTTTTTTGTCAGTTCCTACCAAATTTTCCTTTATGTGAAAAGTCCTCTGTTTTTGAAGTGTCAAGATTCGTAAGGGGAAGGGAGGAAATCTAGAGACACTCTCTTTCCCTTCCCTTTGGAGTTTCATGATTTTTCTTAATCTACCTTCACCTGTAATGGCCTGAGGACTGGTTTTATTAGTCATCCTGACCCTCCTCTCCATGCCTTAAGTAGGTAACGGCTGTGAGGGGGTGGCTTGACCAGGCCTCTCTAATCATAAGAGGGCATGCTTCCTTTTCTCTCAGACAGGTTTGTGACTTTTTTGTGTGTGTGTGACTATTTTTATTAGACAGAAAATTTTATTTCTGTCTCCAAAGTTTGGTTGACTCACTTTTTCTAAGCATATTCAAAGCATAAACATCCTGAGAGTAAAATCATCAGCATAAGAAACAGCGAGGACTGATAATTAAGCTCTTGGGCTCTGGAGTCAATTTACCTGGGTTTGAATCCTGCCTCTGCCACTCATTTGGGCATGCTGTTTAGTTTCTTTGTGCTTCGATTTCTTCACATATAAAATGTGGCAGTAATACCTATGTCTTAGGTTAAATTTAATATGTAATGTGCTTAGAGCATTGCCTGGTACATAGTGAGTGCTAGCTGCTGTTCTTACTGTTAATTTTACTCTTTTCTTTTTTTTCCCCCACAATTCAGTGGTTTCTTGTTGGCTTAAAAATTTTTTTCTTTTTGTGAAAAATAACATATACACAAAAAAGCAATGAATTTTAAAGCACACTGCAATAATTAGTTGTTGCACACTTAAAAAAATTAGACGTGGCAATTAGACAGGTGCATTGTTGCAGTCAAATGTATCATAAAAGCAGGAAGGTTTTTGTTTGTTTATTTGTTTTTGTTGTTATTGTTTTTGCGCATGTATGTTCTGCTCTAGTAGTTTGGCCTGGGCCATGTTGTCACAGGGATCTGACATACCTCTCTTGACTCTTACTTTACTCTCGCTCTTCCACACTCTCTTGCTCTCTTGCTGTTGTTGTGACATGGAGACCTCTAGATTGTTGCAATTTCCCTCCTTTCTTTCAGTTCCTTTTCTGAGTTTAATTTCTTGACTCTGGTTTTATCATAATTACTTTATGATAAACCATAATTATTTAATTATCGTAACTCTGGATTCTTTTACTTCCTTATCTGTCTATTCCATTTCCTCTGAAGAACCCCTCTGAATCAGGTCAGGCTTTCTGTTTCCTTGCTCTTACATGTCTTCTACTAAGCACTGCTCTGGCAAAATTTCACAGTTTTGGCCATTCCTATCCTTTCCCTTCCCCTCCCTTTCTTCCATCCCCTCATGGTTAGTCCTGTCTCACAACCAAGATGATTAATAATTATAACTGTAATGGTAACAACAACTAAAATGGATTGAGAGCTTACTTATGAGCCAGGCGCTTTATTGAATATATTACATATGATGTAATATATGTAATAACTCATCTAGTTTCACAACATTCATATGAAGATTGCTGTTAGCCCTATTTAAAAACATTTTTATTGTTTTTTTAAATTTATATATATAAAAACATAAAATTTCACATTTTAACCATTTTCAGATACACAGTTCAGTGCTGTTAATTACATTGACAGTGTTGTGCTACCGTTACCACCGTCTATTAGCCAAACTTTTCCAGCATTCCAAACATCCATTAAGCATTACCTCCTCCTTCTCACACACCCCACCCCCACCCCTAGTTGTTAGCCCAGTTTTATCATAAGACTCTGAATGGGAATCTTGGCAGTGTGGCCTGGTAGAACTCACTATGTAGCTTACCTTTCGTGATAGTCATTAGAAAATGGGAGCTCATCCATGTATTAATCTAGAAATGCCATGACATTGCACCAATTTAGAATCAGAGAATAGTGTATTAAGGGAGATGGCCATTCTTGTGTATTTCTTATATCTTTCCTGAATTTCAGTAACTTAAAGGGTATTTTCATGAATACATTGTCAGGAAACTTTTTTTTTCTTCTATCACGAATAAGCAGAACTTAATATGTTTTTAAAAACATCAAAAATTAATAAACTGTCCAGATATTCTGATTTTTTTCCCCAAAAAAATTTCACTTTTTTTCACACTGTCAGTACTTCAAAACTTCTATTGAAATTAAGTGCGGTATTTTTTTTATATAAGAATATAGTGACATTTTATTAGAAAATAAAAGAAATGACACTTCTAGATCTCAATACATATATAGGACTCTTATATAATAACCATCACAAACATACCTGTTCTAGTTTGCTAGCTGCCGGGATGCAATATACCAGAAACAGAATGGCTTTTAAAGGGGGAATTTATTAAGTTTCTGGTTTACAGTTCTAAGACTGAGAAAATGTCCCAATTAAAACAAGTCTATAGACATGTCCAGTCTAAGGCATCCAGGGAAAGATACCTTGGTTTAAGAAGGCCGGTAAAGTTCAGGGTTTCTCTCTCAAGTGGAAGGGCACATGGTGAACACGGTATCATCTGCTAGCTTCTTCCCCTGGCTTCCTGTTTCATGAAGCTTCCTGGGAGACGTTTTCCTTCTTCATCTCCAAAGTGCTGGCTGGTGGACTCTCTGCTTCATGGTGCTGCAGCATTCTCTGCTCTCTCTGAATCTCCTTCATTCTGGATAATGTTTCCTCTTTTATAGGACTCTAGAAACTTTTCAAGACCCACCCAAATGGGTGGAGACATGTCATCACCTAATCCAGTTTAACAACCACTCTTGATTAAATCACATCTCCAGGGAGATGATCTGATTACCGTTTCAAACATACAGTACTGAATACAGATTATTCTACCTTTACAAAATGGGATTTTGATTAAAACATGGCTTTATAGGGAATATACATCCTTTCAAACCAGCACAGCATCCTTTCACAAGAAAAAGATCTGCTATTAACCCTCCACTCTTTCCAGTAAGCTTCTGTCTATTAATAACTCATCCTCGTCCCATAGAGAGTTAAGCATGATTTATGTTGAATACCAAGGTATTTGCTTTAATTTGAAAAAAGATGTGTAGTATAAAACATGTTCATAAAAGTCATCAGCCTTGAATAATAATAATAATAAAAAGGCAGTATACATTTTTGGTGAATATATAAGCCTGAGAATTTAGGTTTATTCTTCTGTCACCCTGATGTTGTCTTGATTTGTATATAAAGTTGCAAAGGAGAGAAAACAGCAAAGGCAGACCATATAGACTGGTGTGTTCACAAACATTGATATCTGAGGAATGGAAGCCATGGCAGCTCAAACCACAATTTCCAACTGATTTGGACCGAGAGGTTTGATTCTAGGTATCTTATTTTAGAGATGGGTGATGGAGGAGGATATCGAGCCTCCCCAAAATAAGTTTATCAAAGCTTCAGTTTAAAAGACCTTCTGTCTTAGGTTGCTTGTCTGTCTATTAAAAATCCTTCCATTAGAAATTTTATTTGTATTTTTGAATAAGACAGTAATTACTTGCTTTGGCCACAACCATTATTCAAACCTAACAAATATTATACCAGGTTCCAGTGTGGACTTAGAAACATGATATCTCCAATATAACTAACGTCCTTCATTATTTCAGTTTTCAAAAGTTAATATGTTCTCCTTCTGATTTTATACTATTAAGATAAAAATATAATGCACATTGAATAATCCACTGTTTAGGATACTTGTCTTTCTTTCTAACTATATTTAAACATGTTTAAAGTTTTAGTTGCAAAACATTTTTTGAAAAATAGTTATTCTAAGGATAAAAATTACCTTATAAGAATAAATCTCCCCTACTTCCCATCTAAATTCTCTGTTCTTAAAATTGCTAAAATAGAATTTTTAAAATACTGAAAATTCACCTTCTACTTACAGTACTTGTACAGTATTTTACATTAATATATAGGCTACGATAGCAAATCAGCTGTGTCTTTTTGACCTGGTCCATTTTGTTTTTTGTTCTTGTAATTAGCACTCAAATTAATGATTCCATTCATGACTATCTGAACACTTTATATATAAAAGAGAGAGAGAGAAAGAAAGAAAGCCAAATTAGTTCAGAACCTAAAAGCTTTCTGGATCCATTTTCATCCTCATGGAAGTTTTTAAAGCCCAATTTCAAATAAGACATCTTGAGAACTGATGAAGTATTAGCAAAGGGAAAAAAACATTGAAGAACAGAAAAATTAAGCAAAGTCTAAATCCTGGCCATCAGATTTGTATCATTTCACTATGGAATCTTTCCCTAAAGAGACTGGGGTCATCACTGCCTCCCCTCCCAGATCTCAGTCAAGGCTTGGCTCAGCTCAACTCTATTCATAAAGTACCTTCCTCAGTGCCCAGTTATGTTATCTAGTTGAGTTACTATAAAGCCCATCTACTAGATTTAGTACCATAGTCCCAGCATCTGCCCAGGGCCTTCGAGTCCTAGATAAGTCCTCAGGTAGTATCTGAAGTAATCCAAACATTGATGCAAAAAGAATTAAGGCTCATCTATAACAATACATTTAAAAATTAATATATAGGAAAGCAGCATATTAAGCACATTAATAAGGATCACAAAGCTTGAGTGTGTCATAATTTTAAGACTCAGTGTAAGTTCCCAGGAAATTTGCTGAAGCCTGACAGTGACAGATTACTAAGAGAATACTACTGAATAATTACTATTCTTGTTAAAATGTAGTCATTAGTTTTAGAATAGTCCAATGAACTTATATAACACCCCCATACGTTTTTAAAGATCATCATTAACCATACTAGTAAACTGACTAATAAATTCTGGCTTCAGTGTCTATTATTGTTCAAGAGCTAAGTCAGACTGTCTAAAGCTGATTTAGCTTTCCTTGGGGCCCTTTTAAAATTTTTCTTTTAAAGCCATTATCAACTATACACCTGGCAGTTTCATAAACATCAGAGATACAGATAACAAATACCACAGTCATTCAGTTTATATGAAACACACAGTGCTCAGAAGTAGATCAACCCAGGCTTTTGCCACAACCCTGGGTACCATGTGCTCCTCACCTCTTTTAGCTTTGGTGAATCTGTGATACTTACTTTCTAGAAACAGAACCCAGTTCTGACCTTGCTCCCCAAAATCAGGTGTGGGTCCTAATCCCAGTCTCCCTACTGTGGTGGAGCTAACCAGTGATTGGATCTGATTCAACTGGGTCCCTCTTTTCCACTTTTAATGGTCAGATGTAATAATTTCAATGGTCTATTCCTTTCATACTTCTCTAAAACGCTAACCTTAATCTACCTGTACATTGGCACACTGTATCCTTCCGGTTGTAACAAATTTAAAAATAAATAAACTTGTAGAGGAGTTTTAACCATCATGAGTGTATAGACCATATTTCAATTAAATGATAATCATTTTAAGATATTCAGAATCTTGTACATTTGTCAGTAAGCAATGAGAAAATGCTCCATTTAGACTAAAGTTTAAAGCAAAGTGTTTTTTTTTTAATTAACATAGGGTATAAAATATCACTTAAAGAACTAAAGTCCAAGCCTTTTAGCAAGAAAGCAAATGGAAACTTTAGTTTTTGTTGGTGAATTAGACTTTGGTTCCAGGTTTGAATGCTTTAAATACCAGCAGTCAAAAAATGTTAACAGCATATAAGTCTAGGCAGATCTCTACCCAAGCAGAGAGGATAAAATGTAAATTCTGGTGAGATCTTAAATCTTCTTGCAAATAGCTATGAATGAAACACAAAATCTGATTTGTTTGAATGGATGAGTTACAAACCTGAACACAATTTAAGAATTTGCTAATTGCATAAAGCTCCAAAATTGTTTATGTCCTTGTATGGACAAAAATAAGATAAAGGTCAGATCATGTTAACTTCATCCTTCTAAGGGATTTTCAAAATTCTTTTTTACTGGGCTGAAATTTTTTGTTGTGCTGGTGTTTGATAAATTATAGAATTGCCTTATACATGTACTCATTACCCTGTCATAGGGCATCTGACATGTATAATAGCCTCAATTCAAACCTGGCTTGGAGGAGAGGCAAGAGGGATTAAAAACAAACAACCAACCAAGATACTGTGATTTTACTATTCACAATGCTTAACAGAAAGAACAAACATTGGCTAGAAACAAACAAAAAACACAAATAAAAAGAATCAGCAATTAATGTTGTTGACATTCTAGACCTAAAAATTCTAAAGAATATCAAAATTTAGAACACTATTACATTTAATCACAAAGTCCAGGAATCCAATTTTTCTACTAAGAAACTGCTTTGATATGAAAATAGGAAGGTATTCATTCTAAGTAAACAGACAGGCAGAACTTTACCAATAGAAAAGCAACACTGGCAGTTTATGGGGCCAAAAGAAAGCTAAATTGCCACTTTATCTGTATACAGTTAAATATAGATTTAATACACATCAGATTTACCTCATATTCAGAATTGCTCTGAATGTAGAAGCAAGTTAAAAAAGTGATTTTGCATTTTTGCAATTTTTGTTTTATTCATTTTGAAAGATATGGCTAAATCTTTCAATCTCACCTAAATCAGTCCCCTATTCCTGACTTTGGAGAACCTGGTCTTTTCTCTAAGTGCAGTATTGTAATCTGCTCTCAAGGTGTATGCTTGTTCCAGTGTATTTTTAAATTCTAAAACTGGAAAGTTGTCAACAGACTTGTGACAAATAACATTGTAGCCCTTTTTAGTTTTGTATGGGCGGGTACCAGGAATCAAACCCAGGTCTCCAGCATGGCAGGCGAGAGCTCTGCCAGTGAGCTACCGTGACCCGCCCTGTAGCCCTAATTTAATAACAACATATTTTTAAAATAGTCAGCTAAGCTACGAAGATCTGTGTTTTTGTTATGAACAATTACCTTGAACATCTACACTTACTTTCAAATTTAATTTTCTTTCCAGAATAGAAATCTTTCATGATCAAGGTAGTACATAGATGTAAATTGCACTTGCTTACAGTTTAAGTGTTGGGGTTTTGTATGTTCCTTCATAAATAAATATTTATAGACATAGAAATAGTATGTTCGTGTAGACCTTCATGTGGGACAGCTATATTTTGGTATGATGGTGATTTCTGTTGCTCCTAAGTTTGCAGGTTCATGAGAAAAATAAGAGAGAAATGTATTATGTTAACATCTCATCACGATCTAAATGCCCTTCCAAATTGTTCATGATTATAATAGGCATTACTTTGGTGTTATTGTCACAGTCTCTGAATTTAGAAAATGGCTAGTTTGCTTGGACTTTGTTCTCAAATATGTGTCCCTTCCTGAGTTCTCTGCGTGTTTCCCCGTCAGAAAAGGAGCCCTGGGAAAAGAAGGCTAGTACTGGGTCCTGGCCTTCCTGAGTAGGCTCCTGTTTTCAGAGCAAGCTCCCATCTGTGCTCTTGTGCATTGAAAACACAGGTGCAGCTGTCTGGCTCTCAGGTCAGAAGGTGGCTGGTTTCTTCCCAGAGGCCATTGGCCCTAAGAGAACTGACACTGTCATCATAGAGCGGTCCATCAGGCATAGGAGCATCTAGGAGCACAGTGATGACGTAGCCCGCAGCGGTTGGCAGGTACTTAGTTACCCGGGTCTGTGCCGCCAGTGAGCCATCAGCTGCAGAAAGGGTTGTTGAAAGCAGCAAAAACGTATTGTTCTTACGATGGCCGCGTTTTTATTTTGAATTAAAAATAAAGATCTCATCTGTGATTAAGAAAATAGTATTCAGTGAATTGAAAAGACGGACCTTTATTAATAGGTGAAAAATTTTAAATACCTCCTGTGAAAAGTAGAATCTATCATTTAACTATTTTAATAGGTCATGAGGATAGTGTAATTAGTTCTACCAAATGGTGCTTATTCCTCTTATAATAGAAGGTAGGGGTGATATCTTTTTTCCCCTCAGGTTTTTAGCAGAGGTATTCTGTTTGACAGTTTGTGGTGAATGATGCATAAAGACATAACAGTTATTTCCTAATTTGCAAGATGTTTACATAACCTCATTTTATATTAGTTTGCAAATAGACATAATGCTTGGATATAAAATATTTCAGAACTCTACGGCCTTGATGTTAATGGTATTTAAGAAATTATGTAAAGCACTGATTCTTCAGAGCTGCCTAAAAGGTGTCATATGCCTAGGGATAGCACCAAAGCTGCTTTCACACACTGTCCAAACTTTTAAAATTTTCTGAATGCAATAGAAATATTTATTCTAGCAAACATAAATTGAAACCATTTCTCTTTAGTAAATGACAGAAGCAAAATAGTCTCCAAAGTTCATTGTGTGACAACAAAAACGATCATGTAGAAACATGAAATTTGTCAGGTATGTAGAAAATGAAATATAGTTATTTATAGTATAAATTTATAGTAATGGTGGTTACCAAAAAATTGCTTATCATGTATGTTTGACTATATTGTCTTTTACTAATAGTCTAATTTCAGTCAAATCTGCCTAGATATATAGGTGGTACATGGACAGTGCAAAATCCTTTAATGGGTTTTGGACCTTAATATTTAGTATAACAGCAGTTTGGATTCCAAAGAATCTGCACGCAAGACTTTATGAAGTACCATTCTCAATTTATTCCTCTAAAAGAAGGAAATGATATTTAAGCAGAGAAATATATTTTATAGAAAATTATCTCATTCTAATAGCCTCTTATTTAACAATCAGAGAAACTCCCCCCCCCCCCCCCCTTAAAGTGAATGGTTTAAGTATGTAGGATAGCTACATACCCATTATTTCCAACTACCATTGATGGATAGCTGTTAAGGGTGACCTTCTGTGTTCTCTCTCTAATTCTCACAGAAGACACTCACACCTCAGTGAAGTCTAGTAACATGCCTGAAACCACACTACTTTTGAGACGCAGAAGAGAGATTCCAGGCTAGGATGCCTACAGTTTGTCCTCTACCTCCCCTGTTTAACACAAACCATTTCCCTCTCCTCTCTGTGTCTTGCTCTAAGAAGTGCTTGGAGAGGTCCTTTTACCTCGTTCCTTAAGTTACCCTCCTTACCTAACCATGCACAAATGCCCACTAGTATGTGAGGTTTGGAATTATTTTTGCTACCCCACACCCTCTCTCAGATGTGCCCGGGTGAGCCAAGAGGCAGAGCAGTACTACTTTGCTGTGAGCCCTCCCTGTGACGCAAAGAGCTGGACAGACGCACAGAGTGCCTTGCTCAGTCAATTCCCTCTCTAAGAGCAGTCCTTTCTGGGAGCCCAAGAGGTGCTTACTGTAAAAAATTGGGGGCGTTATGGGATTCTAGATGCACCCTGTTGATGAATGAGGTAGTAGAAAGCCACAGAGTCTAGCAGGACTGGGTGAGATGATTTACAAACAAGTCCCTGAAAAATAATGAATTTCGTTTTCTTTTCCTCCTTACTTACTTTTTTTTTTTTTTTTACCATAACAACTCTGCTTGCTTCTAAGCCATAATTCAAGCCAAGAGAAAGGAAGAAAATTTAATAGTCAACCTGTACTTTACAAATTGACACATATAATTACCTGACTTAGGAACAAGTTGGTTAGAATTCTTTATAGACAGAGATTGTCCTAACTGAGAAGCAGAGTTTTGGTAAATAGTCTGAGCAGTCTGTGTTACAAGAATGAAGTGGCCATTGGTGAAAATTGTATAGCAGTTCAGTAGACTGTGAGAGTGCTTTGTGCCGAGTATAGGGCACTATAGTAAGAGGTCCTTGATCCCATCTCTTAACTAACCTTCCTGAGCTGCCACTTTTGCTTATGTGGATGGTGCAGAGTGCCTATAGGCTCCGTGACAGCACTAAAGAACACAGTTGTTATTAATGCTATACTAGCTGCTAATGGGGTGTCACCAGATTAATTGGAGAATCTGTTAACAATTTAGGAATATGTTACTGTGTCATTGGTGTGTAAGTAGGGTTGCCAGATGAAATACAGGACATCCAGTATTTCAAATCTGAAATTTGAATTTCAGATAAGCAATAATAGTATCTTTTAAATATAAGTATGTCCCAAATATTGCCTGCAATATATTTTATAGACTGTATTACTAAATATGGCAACCTTACATGGACGAGGAGTTCACTTTGGCAATAAGAAGAGGCTTCTGCCTTTCTCTAATCCCAACTCTGCAAGTGAAACCATTGCCCCCCACTTAAGTGGGACATAGCATCCAGGGATGAAAGTCTCCCTGGCAGTATGAGAGATGACTCCCAGGGATGAGCCTGGCCCTGGCTCCCTGGGATCAACAATGCCATCCTGACCAAAAGGGGGAAAAGAAGTGTAACAAATAAGGTATCAGTGGCTGAGAGAGTTCAAATAGAGTTGAGAGGCTACTCTGGAGGTAACTTTTATACAGACTTCAGTTAGACATTGCTACCTATCATAGCCTGCCAAACCCCAACCAAAACAATTCCTAACAATCCTAAAGAACATCTAGGGAAATATGTAAGATTCTACAAAGCTTCTATGCACTAGGGTAACTTTCCAGAAACCTACCAATTCCAGATTGGTCCCTGGACCACATTGAAATGCAGAGGGCCAGCCCTTCCGGAGCATAGACTGCTTCCGTCCCCCTGTCCCGTACTGTCGACAGCCCCTTCCAACATGAGAAAGTGTGAATGCACATAGTCCAGATACCCCTAAAGAGTGGAAGAAAATCACAGGAGGTTGTGGAGTTACACAGAGAAGGTCGGGCAAATGAGTATGAGTGCTGAATCATCATATTGATATTTCTTAGAGCCTCCAGTACTTTAGAGCAACTAGAAATAAAAACCTAAAATTGTGGAATTGTGACCCATAGCAAACTCTGAAATCTATTCTACAACTGATTGTTGTGATGCACTTTGAAATTAATTGCGTTTATATATATTTGTTATTTAAAGAGAAGGAGTAGTATAGCAGAGAAGATAGGATTTAACAGATGGGTGTGACTGCTGAATCACTAGATTGAGAAATCTTTTGGTCTCCAGAATCTTGGAGCAGCTAGAAGAAAAAATTAAAAATTGTGGAACATAACCCATACCAAGCTTTAAAATCTATTCTATAACTATTTGTTAAAATGTATTTGGAAATTTGTTGCTTTTTATATATAGATATGTTATATTTCACAATTAAAAAAAAAGAAAAGAAAAAAGGAAGAAGCAGCCTCTCCCAGTCAGATAGGCTACTGAAAACTTCAAGTCCCCACACCCTAATTCTGAAAGCACTTCAAAAGTCAAGGTAACTCAGCAGCAAATTTGGGCACTAAGTGAATAACAGGTATATCTTCCATCTATCCAAAATCTTAGTTTTTCCTTAATTTTGTTGAGGAGCTTGAATAATGAGAAGTAATGTAAACCACAGTTTAGATGCTGTTACTGTTAAATCTACCAGCGATAGAAAAAATATATAGACTATCTGCAGGGCTGAGATCAAACTGGTTAGGGATTTGTTTTCACAGCGAGGGTATGTCTTGATGAGACCAGAAGGAGTCGAGTGTTCTAGGGTTGCCCTAAAGTGTCTGCAAGGGAATCTTGCAAACCCAGGCACCAGCAACCTCTTGCCTTCATGGTACTTGGTTAGAGACATACTGATAAAATGGAAAGAAGGAGCACTGAATTTTAGCAGCCAAAGACTGAGTTCTGCTCTGCCTCTCATTTGTTGTGAGATCTAGACTTTAATTTTTCATTTCTCTGAGTCCTAAGTTTATTTTTGTATGAAATGGGGATAATATCTGGTCTAAGAGGGTTATTTTGTCAGCCAAAGTAAATAAGATAAAGCATGTAAAAGTAGTTTTTAAATTGGGTAGAATTTTATAAATGGAGGGTTTTAGTGCTTCTAGGGTTAGTATTATGCTGCATTTTGTTTTTTGTAAGTTTTATCATGGATTTTTTAGCAACTATAAATTTTAAGCCTTATCAATGCCTTATATTGAATTAGATTTTTGCTGTATGAAATTAGTGAATTTTTAGAGTTTAGAATCGGCACTTTCACAGTTGCATTAATGTCAAAATCATAACAGCCTCCTGATTACTTTAAATTATGGTTTTATCTGACATGGCCACATTAAGTGTGTGTATATATATGTATATATAATTTAGTGCTGTTTAATTACATTCATAATGTTGTGCTGTTATTACCATCCATTACCAAAACATTTCCATCAACCCAAATAGAATCTCTGTACAATTTCCCCATTTCCACCCCAACCCCAGCCCCCCTGGTAATCTTTGTTCTAGTTTCTGACACTATGAATTTGCTTATTCTTATTTCATTACAGTGAGATCATACAGTATTTGTCCTTCTGTGTCTGGTTTATTTCGTTCAACATGATGTCTTCGTCCATGTTGTAGCATGTATCAGAACTTCTTTCCTTTCCCTGCCTGAATAATATGTCATTGTATGTATATATCACATTTTGTTCATCAGTTGATGGAAACCTGGGTTGCTTTCATCTTTGGACAATTGTGCCTAATGCTGCGATGAACATCAATGTACAAATATCTGTTTGAGTCTGTTCTAATACTTGTAACAAGATGGATTCATTTAACATTTTAGGGGCTGCAAAATGATAATGCTTTCTAAAAACTTAGCAAACAAAATTTACAAGGCAGTTTTAAGAACTCAAGCTATTTATTAGGCGTTTATTTAAATTTCACAAGTTTGAGATATGTCAGTGGAAAACATCATGGGATATACTCTAATGTTAAGTCAGTAGCTCTTACTTAGATTTGTACTGATAAAGGGGTAGAATCAAAGAAGAGGTCATAACATTATTTCATTATCACCTTACTATAGAATGGACAAATCCTTTTGAAAAGAGGCAGAACAAAAATGGACTTGCTCTTTTGTTTGTGTGTATCCTTATCCATTCAAATAAGCCGGGCCAGGAAACTGGGTATCTTCCTAACTCTTTCCCCTCCCTCATCTTCTATATCCAATTTAAAATTCTGTGAATCTTCTTCCTATAAAACTCTGTCCACTTTTCTCCAACATCTCTGTGTGCCTAAATTCAGACCACTTTAATCCCAGCTCTCAATTTTTCCATCTTCTCATCTGGCAGAGCTGCCAGGTAAAATTGCCCACATCATGTCCTACAAATTGCAGGCAGGGAGGGGGCATTCGCATGATTCTCCCTAAAAGTTTGGCAGTGTGTAGTCTACAGGGCCACAATGTCCATGCACTGCAGTTTCCCAAGAATGCCTCTGGCTCCAGTTTTGTTCCCTCTAATCCATTCTCCTCATTGCAGTTGTGAAGAGTCTTTCAGAAATTCAGGTGTGCTCAAGTGACTTTCCTGATTCAAATAAAATCTCCCTTCAAAGGCTTCCTTCCCTACCTGCTTAGAATCAACGCCAAGCTTCTTACCCTCCGTGAACTGGCCTAACTTCTCTCCCTCTCTCTTTTTTAAACATTTTCTAATTGTGAAATATATATACAAAAAACAACAATAAATTTCAAAGTGCATCGTAACAAATAGTTACAGAACAGATTTCAGAATTTGTTATGGGTCACAGTTCCACAATTTCAAGTTTTTCCTCCTAGCTGCTCCAAGGGTAAGTTATATATTTTTTTAACTTTTAAATTATAAAATATAACATATATGCAAAGCAAAGAAAGAAAAAGTAATAATTTTCAAAGCACTCTTCAACAAGTAGTTACCGAACAGATCCCAGAGTTAGTCATCGGCCACCATTCCACCATGTCAGATTTTTCCTTCTAGCTACTCCAAAACACCGGAGGCTAGAAGGAATATTAATAAGTGATTCAGCAGTCATACTCATTTGTTAAATCCTGTTCTCTCTATTATAGCTCCTCCCTCTCCTTTGATCCTCTTGCCAATCTATAGGGATTTTTGGGCAATGCTCGTTCTGACTTTTTCATGTTGAGCAGGGGTGTCAACAGTAAAGGGTAGTCTTGGAGAGGCTGGTCTCTCTGTGTTTCTGACCTAGGAACCCTCCGGGAATTTTAGGTTCCAGGAAAGCAAACCAAGTGAACAAAACCTTTATAGAGTCTCAATTCGAGCCCTAGGTGTTCTTGAGACTCAACAGAAGTGATATTGTTTGGAGTTCAGCAAACCGTGGCATTTAGCATATTTAACTGAAGCTTGCATAAGAGTAGCCTCCAGAATAAGCTCGTGACTCCATTTATCTGTCTTGGTCATTGATGCCTTATTTTATTAAACTTCCTCCCCCTTTTTGGTCCAGAAGGTTTTGCCAACACTGTGGTGCCAGGGTCAGACTCATCCCTGGGAATCACACCCCGTATTGCCGAGGAGATTTTCACCACTGAGTGGCTTGTTCCATGTAGTGGGAAGGGCAACGATTTTCCTTGAAGAGATGGGCTTAGAAAAATAGGCCACATGTAAGCAACAAAAAGACTTCCTGGAAGCAACTCTTAGGCCTCATTAAGGGCAGTCTTAGATTCTCCCCTACAGAAACAAGTTTTGTAAGGGCAAGCCTCAAAAACCAAGTCTTGACCTATTTTATGGAAATCCCTAATGATTGAGAGGATGCCCAGTTTAATAGTTCATATATATTTTCCTCTCCTTTGGACCCTCAAGAGACTTTGCCAATATTTGTTAATTATCAGCCCACCATAGTCTGAGATATATCCTAGTACTATACTAAGCTATACAGAACTTTAAGGCCTTTTCCTTATTCAGGACTCCAGGAGTTTGGGTTATTTAAATGAGCTACCCAGAGAGCTTGATTTAGATTATCTGCTACAGAAAATTTAGTTTCTAGACATAATAAACCTCTCTGCTTTTGATCTCATGCAGTAGCTAAGGGTCTATAGTACATGCATTGTCTTCTTTTACCCTGCATTCTGATTTACCTTAGATATAGCCAGAATGATTTAAAAAAAATTATTACAGTTACTTTTTTTTAATCATCACAGTAAACTTTTTTCGTGAAAAGTAACATATATACATAAAAGCAATAAACTTCAAAGCACATCACAATAATTAGTTGTAGAACAGATTTCAGAGTTTGGTATGGGTTACAATTTGACAACTTTAGGTTTTTATTTCTAGCTGCTCTAAATGCTGGAGAATAAAAGAAATATCAGTATAATGATTCAGCAGTCATGCTCATTTGCTAGACCTTACCTTCTGTGTATAACTACACCATCACCTTTGATCTTTCTCGCATTCTTTAGGAGTATTTGGATTATGCCCATTCTAACTTTCATATTGAAAGGAGCTGTCAATAATACAGGATAGGAGGATGGAACTAGTTGATGTTCTGGAATGACTGGCTCCTCTGCATTTCAGGATTTATCTGGTCCAGTGACCCATCTGGAGGTTGTAACTTTCTGGAAAGTCACCCTAGTGCATAGAACCTTTGTAGAATCTTATATATATTCCCCTAGGTGTTCTTTAGGTGTCAGGAATTGTTTTGGTTGGGGTTTGACAGGCTATGATAGGTAGCAATGTCTAACTGAAGTTTGTATAAAAGTTACCTCCGGAGTAGCCTCTCGACTCTATTTGAACTCTCTCAGCTACTGATACCTTATTTGTTGCATTTCTTTTCCCCCTTTGGTCAGGATGGCATTGTTGATCCCAGGGAGCCAGGGCCAGGCTCATCCCTGGGAGTCATCTCCCATGCTACCAGGGAGACTTTCACCCCTGGATGTCATGTCCCATGTAGGAGGGAGGGCAATATAGTTTCACTTGCAGAGTTGGGCTTGGAGAGATAGAGGCCACAGTCTGGGCAACAAAAGAGGTCCTCTGGTCCTGGGCATACCTATAGGTAGTCTAAGCTTTTCCACTACATACATGAGCTTCACAAAAGCAAGCCTCAAGAGCAAGGGCTCGCCCTATTGATTTGGGTGGCCCTAATATTTTATACAGTTTCAGGGGTTTCCCCAGTAGTAAAGTTTAATAGTTCCATGTTTTTGCCCCCATCCCTCAAGGGACCTTACAAATACTTTTGGTTATCTGCTTAATATACTCTGGGATTTATCCAGGTATTACATTAAGTTATACAGGATTAAAGGCCCTCATTCTTATTCTAGACTCCCTGTGTTTGGATTGTTTAAATGATCTATTCAAACAGATTGAATTAGATTATGTGCTACAGGAAATTTAGGTTCTAGACAACTTATCTGTTATGTCAATCAACTTTCTACTACCTTTGCTTCCTTTCCCAGTAGGACTCTGTTCTCCTTGAAATTCCTAAAATACATCATGCTTTGTCTTGTTTCTGATCTCAGTTGTTACCCTCTGCCTAGAGTCCCTCCCATTGTTGGGCTTGATCTCTTCTCCTTTAAGTCTTAGCATAAGCATAGCTGTCAGTTAGATGCCTTCTCAATTAAAAATAAAAGATTAAAGTCCTGTTCTATGTAAACCTTTATCTATCCCTGATGCAACAATGGACTCATCTTTATCTCACCTGCCCTCTACCGTTAAATTAAAGTAACTTGAGAGCAGGCCTGTTTCTTGTTCATTACTGTAGTTGCTCAATTCTTTGAATACAGCAGGTGCTCAATGAAAACTGGCCAGATGAACAAAAGAACATTTCATGTAGACCAAATTAAAAATTTTAAGAAATTATTTTTAATGTTTCAGAGCATTTTCAAAGGACTTAAACTATATAAAATGTATCATCAATCAAGAATGAGTAGGCTTTAAGACTTAGCAAAAAGCTATTTCTTAAACAGCTAAAAGCATCAAATTTCTAGGAATAAATCTAAAACCAAGGATGTAAAGGACTTACACGCAAAAAACTACAAAGCATTCATAAATGAAATCAAAGACCTGAACAAATGGAAGGGCATTCTGTATTCATTGATTGGAAAAATAAATGTTAAAGTGTAAATTCTACCCAAAGTGATTTACAAATGTCATCACAATCCCAGTGAAGATTCCAAAAGCCTTCTTTTCAGAGATGAAAAAGCCAATCATCAAATTTATATGGAAGATTAAGGGATCCCAAATAGCCAAAGCCATCTTGAAAAACAACAAAGTTGGAGGACTCTCACTTCCCAATCTTAAAATTTAAGACAATAAAGCCACAGTAATCAAAACAACATGGTACTGGCAAAAGGACAGATATAATAGACCAATGGAATGAAATTGAGAGTTCAGAAATCAATCCCCACATCTATGGCCAGTTGATTTTTGGCAAGACTATTGAGAAAGAATAGTCTCTTCAACAAATG